>NC_079913.1:13139530-13339794 GCF_024868665.1 Triplophysa rosa
CCAGAAGGGTCTCTCCAAGATCATTCAAGACGAACTCGCTACCCGGGAACTACCGGACAATCTCGAGTCTCTGATCAAGCTGGCTTCGCGTATTGGCCAACGCCTGAGAGAGAGAGAGTTTAACCAGAGATCCCGTACCGTAACTCCCATCAGTCCCATTCCCAAGACACTACCTTCATCCCCGCTGGCTCCACTGGAACCCATGCAGATCGGACGCATCTCCCAGGCTGAAAGAGACCGCTGGATGAGGGAGCACTGCTGTCTGTATTGCAGCAAACCGGGTCACTTCCGCTCCTCATGTCCTGGACTCCGGGGAAACGCTCTGTCCCGTACAGGTCTGGGAGAACTGTAACGGGAAACATCACCACCTCCCACCCATCCAACTCCCGTCTCCTCATCCAAGTCACCCTTTCCTGGAATGGCCACGAGTTGTCGCTTCGAGCACTGTTGGACTCTGGAGCAGCAGGGAATTTCATGGAAGGTACCTGGGCAAAGGAGAACGGTATTTCATCTGACTCTCTCGAGAGCCCCATAAGGATCGCCACACTGGATGGGAGTCCCCTAGGACCTGGATTTGTTACCCGTGCTACTACCCCCTTGCGGCTTTCAGTTTCCCAACATCAGGAAATGATCAGCTTTCACCTCATCCCCTGTTCCGAGTTCCCCCTTGTACTTGGTTACCCCTGGCTGCACCGTCATAACCCTTACATCGACTGGTCGGTGGGGGCTATCAAGCAGTGGGGCCCTACGTGTCAAGCCACTTGTGTCTTTTTGAGTTCCCAGAGTCCCTCTTCCGAGACTTTAGAGTCTATCGACCTGTCTCAAGTTCCCGAGTGTTACCATGACCTTAAGCTGGTATTTAGTAAGATAAGGGCTGCCACGCTTCCACCTCATAGGCATTATGATTGTCGACCTGCTTCCGGGCACCTCTCCCACCAGGGGTCGGATCTTTTCCTTATCCCTTCCTGAGCGAACAGCCATGGATGTCTACATCAAGGAGGAACAGCCAGCAGGACTCATTCGCTCATCCACTTCACCCGCGGGAGCAGGGTTTTTCTTTGTGGCCAAAAAAGACGGCGGATTACGCCCTTGCATCGACTATCGGGTACTCAATGCAATAACCATTCGTAACCGCTACCCCCTACCCCTCGTGGCCACAGCCTTCGAGCCGCTCCAGGGATCAGCCGTTTTCACCAAGCTCGACCTGCGGAATGCTTAACATCTCGTGCGGATCAGACATGGGGACGAATGGAAGACCGCTTTCAACACACCCACCGGTCATTATGAGTACTTGGTGATGCCTTTCGGTCTGACCAACGCCCCGGCTGTATTCCAAGCGCTCATCAATGATGTACGTAGAGACATGTTGAACATCTTTGTGTTTGTTTACCTGGATGATATTCTCATTTTTTTGAGGTCCCTCCAGGAACACACGACACATGTCAGACAAGTACTCAAACGCCTCCTGGACAGTCATTTGTACGTGAAACCAGAGAAATGCCAATTCCATGCTTCCCGAGTGCAGTTCCTAGGATTCGTGGTGGAACCCGGTCGCATCCAAATGGATCCCAGGAAGGTTCAGCCGGTAGTGGATTGGCCGATCCCTAAGAACCTTAAAGAAGTCCAACGATTCTTGGGCTTTACGAACTTTTACCGAAAGCTTATCAAGAACTTCAGTTCGATCGCGGCTCCTCTCTCGGCCTTAACCAAGGGTGGCAAGTCAGGTTTTCTATGGGGTGCAGAAACCGAGAAGGCCTTCCAAAAGCTCAAGCTACGCATTCTCTCTGCTCCCATTCTGACACTACCTACGGCGGATGAACCTTTTGTGGTGGAGGTAGATGCCTCAGAAGTTGGTGTTGGAGCTGTGCTGTCTCAGAGGGGTGAAGACAAGAAGCTCCACGCCTTCTTTTCGCACCGACTTACTCCAGCCGAGAGAAACTACGATGTGGGGGATCGTGAACTCCTAGCAGTGAAGATGGCATTAGAGGAGTGGAGACACTGGCTTGAAGGAGCTTCTCAGCCATTTCAAGTACTCACAGACCACAAAAATCTGGAGTACATTCAGCAGGGGAAACGGTTGAACTCCAGACAAGCTCGGTGGTCTCTTTTCTTTAACCGATTTCAGTTCATCCTTACCTACCGACCCGGGTCGAAGAACCTGAAGCCGGATGCGCTATCCCGAGTCTACGCTCCGGTCGCTCGAGAAGATACAGACATGCCCGTCCTTCCCAGCACCAAGATCGTGGCCCCTATTTCGTGGCAACTTGAGGACACCGTTAGACGAGCCCAAGCCACCGAACAGGGTCCAAGAGGGGGTGCTGCCAATCGACTGTTTGTTCCCAAGGCGGTGCGGTCTAAGGCCCTTCTGTGGGCATGCTCCTCTCATCTTACCTGTCACCCGGGCACTGGTCGCACCTTAGAGTTCGTTCAGCGGAAGTTCTGGTGGCCAACCATAAAGGAAGACGTTACCACCGTTGTCAAGGCCTGTCTCGTGTGCTGCCAAGGAAAACCTTCTCACCAACACCCTCAAGGGCTTCTTCACCCTTTATCCATTCCCCACCGGCCTTGAGCCCATATCTGCCTGGATTTCATAACTGGTCTTCCCCCGTCCCAGGGTTATACAGCCATCCTGCACATTATCGACAGATTTTCCAAGGCAGCCAGGTTCGTTCCTTTGCCCAAATTACCTTCCGCTAAGGAAACAGCGGAACTGGTGATTAATCACGTGTTCCGAGTCTTCGGCCTCCCCCAAGATATGGTTTCCGATAGGGGTCCCCAGTTCTCTTCTAGGTTTTGGAAGGCTTTCTGTCAACTCATAGGATCCACCGCCAGTCTATCCTCGGGATACCATCCGGAGTCCAATGGCCAAACTGAAAGGATGAATCAGGAGTTAGAGAACACCCTCAGATGTATGGTCTCCAACAATCCCTCCACGTGGTCGTCCTTTATTGTCTGGGCTGAGTACGCGCACAACACCTTGCGCTCTTCCTCCATGGGTATGTCCCCTTTCGAGAGTCAGTTTGGCTATGCACCTCCATTGTTTCCTAAAAAGGAGGCAGAAGTCAGAGTACCTTCGGCCGTGAAGTTCGTGAAACGTTGTCAACTTACCTGGAAGAAGACCCAGCTTAAACTTCTGCAGTCCTCCCAACGATACCAACGGCAGGCCAACAGACATCGCCGCTCCGGTCCAAACTTGCGTCCTGGCCAGAAGGTCTGGCTGTCCACTAGGAACTTGCCACTACGAGTGGAGTCTCGCAAGCTGTCTCAGAGGTTCATTGGTCCCTTCAAAGTTGCCAGGAGAGTTAACCCCGTCACCTATCGTCTACACTTGCCCAGATCTCTCAAAATTAACCCCACCTTTCATGTGTCTTTGTTAAAACCCGTTGTTTTTTCTCCTCTCGTCCCGGCAGGCAGATCTCCCCCTCCACCCCGTGTCATCGGGGGGCAACCGGCTTATACCGTCCGCCGGATACTCGACTCCTGCCGGGTGCAGCGGTCCTGGCAGTATCTGGTGGACTGGGAAGGTTACGGTCCTGAGGAGTGCTCTTGGGTTCCTGCCAAGGACATTCTGCACCCTGACCTCATTCGTCAATTCAGGGTCCTCCATCCCGAGAAAACGTCAGGAGCCGTTCCTAGAGGGGGGATTCTGTCAGCATTTGACTGGAGTTGTTCTGGTTTTTGGACATTAGGGGGTCACTATTGCTATCTTTGTCTATCCTTCGTTTTAGTCATTGTGTTCACCTGTGCCTCATTTGCCCTGTGTGTATTTAAACTCCTAGTTTCCTTTAGTTCTTTGCTCTGTGTTTGTATGTGTGTGTACCCATTTCCAGTTTACCTATCTGTTGGATTGTAGCCATTGTCCTTGAGCTAGATTAACCTTTTGGATTTCCTTTTTGGTAAACTTTTTGCTTTCATGGACTCCACTTGAGGCCCTTCTGAGTTTCTACTATTTTTGCCTTGTGGAATTACTACCTTTTGCCTTGTGGAATTACTATTTTTACTTTGGGATTTTCCCTTTTGTTAATAAACTGAACTACAAAACTTACTGTGTCTTCTGGGTTCTGGGTACCCATCTGGGTTCAACCTCCCTCTAGTGGCTCTATTGGTTAAGTGACCGTCTCTCACACCAGAGACCCGAGTTCAAGCATGGGTCTTGACGTCGAGGGACTGAGAACATTTTATCCAAAGCGACTTACAAGTAGGAGAGCATATAAACATTTTGTTAACACGCTAAACAGTACCGTTAGTTTACAAGGCCATGCTACTAGGAGGATTAAAGTTTGAGTAAGCAAAGGAGAGAATGAACAACAATATTTTTTGTTTGACAGACAGTTATTGGTTAGTCAAATAAATGCGGAACAGGTATGTTTTGAGCTGGTTTTTGAAAGTTGTGAAGGATGCTGCTGTGCGTGTGGAGGCGGGTAGTTCATTCCACAACAGGGGAACCGAATAAGTGAAGGTTTTTGCAAGCGTTTTGGTGCCTCGCTGTGATGGAACAACCAGGCGTCGCTCATTTGCAGACCGAATATGACGGGAGGGGATGCAGAACCCGCAGCACTGAGTTAAGGTAGAAGGCAGAATTTGCCGTTATTGTTCTGAAGGCCAGTGTCCGCGATTTAAACTTGATGCGGGCCGCAACTGGCAGCCAGTGAAGTGAAATCAGGAGGGGTGTTCCGTGGGTTATTTTAGGCTGATTGAAAACTAATAAAAAAGTGTATTAAACATACTGTAACTAAAAACTAGGGCACAACAGATGTCGCTGGCTCTTGTTTTCTCTTTTTTAGTAATGTACACACAGTGCGTTTCCGTGGGAGTGCTGGTGCTGGTGCTGATCGAGGGCTTTAAGGGAAGCCCCGCCGCAGAGGGTGAGCTATTACTGGCCCCTGGCATAATGGACTGGACTAATGAAGAGGTTTTTTGGCTGCTCCCTTCCCCGCTGGTTCCCCCCCAGAACTGCACGTGGTAAGACAAACTAATTCATACGTCTGTGTTTTGTTGGCAATCGGCGTGTACGTGTATAATGTACAAAACATGAAGGGATTAATGTGATGATGTGTTGCTTGCTCGTGCTGTAGTTCCATCCGACCCACTAGTCCCACCTATTGCAGCTCGTGTTTTCCCGGAAATAATCGTACAGCTGTATCTCTCTTTTATAAATTTGATCAAACTAAATACTCTTCGAAGATACGACGTATATACTACTTACCCCAGATTAATATGCGATTGGCAGAAACTGCCTGTCATACGCGATCTTTCAGTATTCAATATGTAGCTACTATATCAGGGACCTTGGGAGTGGGGTGTTCTGGCAGGGGCACAAAGTTATACACTTATAACTATTGATGAGTTTTTGTTTTATTGCACTTAATTGCAATAGTATTGTTTGCAGATCAAACTGACCCTAACTGGTTTTAATCTAGGTTCAAAACTCGTATGAAATTAGTGAATAGCAGCCTACTGCAAATAGCAAAACGTTCAAACCAGTATTGCATGCTAAATGTAACACTTTAAATATATAACAAATATAAAAACAAATGACAAATAATACTGTAGTTAGTGTTTGTAACATTTTCTAATTATTTAACATTTTCACAAAATTTGCTCCCTGTTAATTTCAGGCCCTGTTCTATAGCACACACAGATAGTATCACTTTAATTTACCATGAGTAGTTAGAACCTTGAACCCGAAAACTTTGACTCTTTTGATATTTGATAACATGATTGAAGATAACTTGATGACGCTTTGTGCGACCAAGTAACCACAGGGCTCTCAAGTTTTGAACTGAGTTCAGAGTGAGATTTTGGCGGCGGCGGGGGTTTGGGTGGGGACGGGGTCTGATCTGAAAAATGTGACATAAATTTGTACAAATAAAAAAATATTTATTTAATTCATCATTTCTTAGTGCAGGTTTGTGTGTGCATGTGTGTGCGTGTGTGTGTGTGTGTGTGTGTGCGTGCGTGCGTGCGTGCGTGCGTGCGTGCGTGTGTGTGAGAGAGATAATGGTTAGTGTTGTTTATTATAGGTGTTGGTAGCATGTTTTGAGACCTTCAGCACAGGGGTTGGTGGCTCCCACTTGAAACACTGTGGTTCCAGGTAGGGCTGTAGTCAAGTCCACCATTGTCGAGTCCAAGACAAGTCCAAGACCAGGACTAGTCGAGACCGAGTCAAGTCCGAGTCCAAAGAGGTTCGAGTCCAAGTCGAGTCCGAGTCCAAAGAGGTTCGAGTCCAAGTCAAGTCCAAGTCCAGAGAGGTTCGAGTCCAAGTCAAGACCGAGTCCAATTGAGACAGTCAAGACAGAGACAGAAAAAAATCATGACTACAAGACCACATACTTAACTATTGTTCCCTTTCTGTCGGTCTCTCGACGTTGTGTCGAACCGACAGATGGGGTTCGTCCTTGAGAACCAATTGCTTCCGACTTCTCTAGAAAAGGCCAATGAAAATTGGCGAATGAAATTTGCATGCCGGACTCCGCCCCCGGATATCCAGGTATAAAAGGGAGACGGCGTGCCTCATTCATTCACCTTTTGTTCTTCGGAGCCTTCGCTCGTGATCAACAGACTTCGCTACAAGACTGCCGGCTCTATGACGTGGTGCAGCGGACTGTCCCTTCCTGCAGCGACTTCCCCTGGGCGTCTCGGCGGTTCCAGAAGTGTTCGAGTTTTTTCTCTAAAAGAGCAAATTTCTCCAGCGTGGCATGTCCTGCTGTTCTCTTGGGTGCAACACACTCATCGAGGAGGGGGACGGACACGATGTCTGCTTCCAGTACGCTGGGGCAGATGTTGTGGATACGTCCTGCCCGCACTGCGGGCGGCTGACGATTCAGACGTTGCGTCACGGGTGGCTGTGTTCCCACGGGACTCAGCCACCACCTTGTCTGCTTCCCGTTCCGTGACGGCAGGACTACGGCCCTGCCGCCCGCTACGGCGAGCAGCGAGGGTGATATGAGGATTACTGTGAGCGCTAATCCGTCAGCCACTGGCTCGCGGACCGTTCGCACCTCGCCTTGCTCGTCTGACCGTTCCCCATAAGACGGTCCGCCGTCTTATTCCTCAATCACGTATCGGACACGGTACGTGATGATGAGATGTCTGTTGCAGCATCGGAGGGTGACTTACTGGCATCAGACTCCGACGATTCCTTGAAGCTCCCTCCCTCGGGGGGTCGAGATCAGGAAGAAGCGGATGTCGAAATGTCAGCCATGCTTTCCCGGGCCGCCGGCATTGGGTTGCGGTGCACCGCACTGCCTCTCCCAACGCTCGCGGCTGGATACACGGTACATCGGGCTTGAGAGCGGCTCCAAGCCGCACTCGCCCTCAGTGCCGTGTTCCCCCGGAAGTGCATGAGGAACCTAGTACGACCTGGAACGCCCCCTTCGGCGCGTACACGTCAACTAGTTCCATCACCCTTTCTTCCCTCGATGGTGGGGCAGCTAGAGGATACGTCGATGTCCCCCCGGGGCTCGACCTAGACTCCCGTCCAAAGCACGTAGGCTTTTCGGCATCTGAGGTGTCGAGAGCTTACTCTGCTGCGGGCCAAGCTGTCCCCTCTCTCCATGCTATGGCCTTCCTGCAGGCCAATGCGCGGAGAGAGCTCCACGAGGGTAAGACCGACCCAGCGCTTATGCAGGAACTCCGCGGCTTCACCGACCTCGCTCTCAGGCGAACAAGGTGATCGCGCGGGCCCTGGCACAGGTGAGTAACACTGAGAAAGTCCGCTTTCTCGATGCACCCATCTCGCAAGGGGGGGCTGTTTGGTGATACTGTCGAGTTCGACAGTTAGGGAGCAGACAGAGGATATCAAGTATGTCCTCCCCAGCCGCGACTCGACCGCCCTCTGGCCGCCGAGATCCCGTGCACCGTCTGCTTCCCAGCAGCCCTGGTCCTCTTCGAGACATCGAAGAGGAGACCACCACCCCATCAGCAGCCGCGGTGAAAGCCAATGCGGCCCTCATGGGAAGACCCCAGGGAGTTCGAGAATACCTTTCTAAAAGTTTTCTCCCTCTCTGGGCGTTTATACAGCCGCTCTCACCCTCTACACGACGGTGTTCGGCAACTTCGACGTTGCGTCACGGCGAGACCCAATGTCGAGGATAATCAGCAGCCTAAGCACTCTCAATCGACGGTGCTTTGTGCCACATCATCGTCTGGGTATTATCACAGCCGCTCTCACCCTCTGCACGACGGTGTTCGGCAACTCGACGTTGCGGCGAGACCCAATGTCGAGGATAATCATCAGCCCAAGCACTCTCATTCGATGGTGCGTTGTGCTACATCTTCGCCAGACAGGTAAAACTGCAGAGCCGATCTCCTCCCCGGGGGTCCCCCCCACGGCGAGGGATCCGTACTGCCAGCCATCAAACCACCCCCGGGAGGTCGATGAAGCAGAACGTACCCCTAGCCTCCCTGTCGGTCCCTGGGAGCCTGACAAGAGCTTCCCAAACCGTCACGGTGACTACGGGATACGGTCCGTCTCGGCTACGCGATCCACTCCCCGGACGCCCGCCCAAGTTTCGGGGCATCCTCTTAACCTCAGCAGAGGCAGGGATGCCCCGTGCTTCGGGCCGAGGTCGCCACCCCTCTGGTGAGGAAGCGATCGTGCTCGTCCCTCTAGCCGAATGTTCAACGGGTTTTACAACCCGTACTTCATCGTCCCCAAAAGAGCGGGGGTCGCTAGATCTGCGTACCTGAACAGGCACCTACTCAAGCTGCCGTTCAGGATGCTCACGCGAAGCCATCCTGGCATCTGTCAGATGTCAAGATGGATTCATGGCAATCGACCTGAAGGAGCTTACTCTCATGTCTCTTTCTCCCTCGTCATCGCCCGTTCCTACGGTTCGCTTTCGAGGGTCAGGCATATTAGTACAGAGTCCTCCCCTTCGGTCTGTCCCTGTCCCCACGAGTCTTCACGAAGATCGTGGAAGCCGCCCTCACTCCCCTCAGGGAGAGAGGTGTGCGGGTACTAAACTATCTCGACGACTGGCTCATTTGACACACTCGTGAGATCTGTTATGTACACACAGGGACCTAGTGCTTCGGCACCTAGATCGATTGGGACCACAGGTCAACCGAAAAGGAGCAAGCTCTCCTCTGTGCAGAGCATACTCTTTTTTGGTATGGAACTCAACTCTGTCTCCATTACAGCGCGACTGGCTCAGTCAGTGTTGAACTGCCTGGAATTTTTCAAGCAGTCAGCGGTAGGAGGCTCCTGGGTCATGGCATCCTCGACGGTGGTGATACCCCTCAGGTTGATGCACATGAGACCGCTCCAACACTGGCTACAGAGTCGAGTTCCCTGGAGAGCGTGGCACACCGGCAGCAGGCGGATGGTGATTACGCTTTTCTGCCGACGCACCCTAACCCCTTGGTCTTCAATGACTTTTATACGGACGGGGGTCCCTCTCGGGCAGGCGAGACGCGTCAGGGTCGACAGACGCCTCCCTGCAGGGTTGGGGTGCCGTGTGCAACGGGCACGCAGTGTCAGGGCGATGGACGGGCCCCCGCCTGCGCAGGCATTCAATTGCTAGAGTTGTTGGATGTGCTACCCGCACTGAAGGGGTTACAACCTCTGTGCAGAACAAGCACGTGCTGGTCCGGTCGGACTGCACAACTGCCTAGCGTTTTTAACCGCCAGGGTGGCGTTCGCTTATGGCAGCTAACACGACTCGCCCGACGCCTCCTCCTGTGGAGTCCGCAGGGCCACACATATCCCAGGTGACCTGAACCAGACAGCCGATGTGCTCTCTCGTCAGTTACGCCTCGCGGAGAGTGGCGACTCCACCCCCGCGTAGCCAGCTCATTGGGGACAGTCAGGGCGGGCTCAGGTAGACCCCTTCGCCTCCCTGGACACCACCCATTGCCGCTAAGGTACTCCCTGCCTCGGCACGGAGGCTCTAGCGCACAGCTGGCCGTGGACAAGCGGAAGTACGTCTTCCCCCAGTGAGCCTCATTGCACAGACCCTGTGCAAGGTCAGGGAAGAGGAGCATCAAGTGTACTAGTTGCGCCATACTGGCCCAACCGGACTTGGTTCTCGGAGCTAATGCTCTTGACGACAGCTCCCCCCTGGCCGATTCCCTGACGAAGGACCTGCTTTCCCAGGGGAAGGGCACGTTATGGCATCACGGGCTAGACCTCTGGAACCTCCATGTCTGGCCCCTGGACGGAACGAGAGATCCTGAGTGGCCTAACCCCTGCGGCGGTTTAGACCACTACTCAGGCTAGGGCCCTGCCACTAGGTGACGATACGCCTTAGTGGTGCCTCTTCTCATCCTGGTGCTCTTCTCGAAGAGAAGACCCGGGAGTTGCTTGATCAAGTGGTGCGGTCCTTCCAGAGACTCGAGAATAATCTCTCCCCTTCCACACTGAAGTGTATGTAGCCGCTGTTGCCGCTCATCACGACCCAGTTGCTGGTAGTCTCTAGGACAGCACAACCTGATCATTTGGTTCCTAGGGGCGCGGGAAGGACATCACCCGCGTTCCGTACCCTCTTACGACCTTGATGCGGTCCTGGAGCCCCTCGGAGATGCCGCTCTTTCTCACTTCACGATGAAGACGGCTCTCGGGAGGACGCTCAAGAGGGTAGCGGACCTACAAGCATTCTCCGTGTCCACAGATTGCCTAGAACTCGGGCCCGGTTATTCTCACGCTATCCTGAGACCCCGGCCCGGCTACGTGCCCAAAGTTCCCACCACTCCCCCGAGACACCAGGTGGTAACTTACAGGCACTCCCCACCGGGGAGGAAGACCCAACCTCATCCGTGTTGTGTCCAGTACGCGCATTGCGCCTCTGCTTGGACCGCACGCAGAGCCACAGTAGCTCTGAGCAGCTCTTTGTCTGTTTTGGAGATCAGCAGGGAGGGCTGTCTCAAACAGAGATTGACGCACTGGATCATGGGCGTCGTCGATGGCGTACCTGTCCTAAGATCGCCTACGCCCACTGGGTGAGAGCTCTCTCCACACGGAGTACAGCCTCCTCGTGGGCACTGGCTTGAGGCGCCTCTCTGGCAGAAATTTGCAGAGCTGCAGGTTGGGCTACACCCATCACCTTCGCGAGGTCCTACAGCCTCCGTGTAAAACCAGTCAGCTCGAGTCTTGCGGGCATCAGGCAAGACCGGCGACCGGTAGGGCGTACGCCTGTGTCAGTACCTTCCCCCCCCCTTCTCCTAAGGGGGTCAGCGTACTAACTAGCCTCCCTTCTTCCCCCACTAGGTGAAGAACAGGCACTCCATCCATCACTAGTAAGCACCTCCTGTGGGCGGGCTGGGCAGAGCAGCCCTGCCCCTTAGGCCGGGTATCACCTGAGTTATTCACAACATGCTCTAACCGGACCTAGTGCTACCAGACGTTGCAACCCCCCAGCAGGGCGGTTCCGTCTGATGTATCTGATATCTCCTCCCTGAGGAAGTGGTCTCTGTAGCGCATCCCCCACTTGAGGAAGTAGCGCTTACCCAGTGGCCTTACGGTTCCGGGCGGCTTCTCACTGTTAGAGAAACAAGGCCGCCGCCTGTGAGGCCGAAGGTAGGGGCCTTCCCACCTTTCTAGAAAGCTCTGGGACCCCCTACCTACCCACTTGTAGGTTACAATTTCGCGTTAGCGTTCACGGCTGACACGCCCAGGCCAGTCACCGTCGCTTCGTTGAGATTGTGACAGGGCACCGTGTTATGGCGTTTTCCATTGGAACCCCATCTGTCGGTTCGACACAACGTCGAGAGACCGACAGAAAGAGAACGTCTCGGTTACGTTTGTAACCTCGGTTCCCTGATGGAGGTAACGAGACGTTGTGTCCTCTTGCCACAACACATGCTGTCCACTGCAGCAGTCGTGAGAGGTCTCAGGCTCCTCAGAACTAAGGTGAATGAATGAGGCACGCCGTCTCCCTTTTATACCCGGATATCCGGGGGCGGAGTCCGGCATGCAAATTTCATTCGCCAATTTTCATTGGCCTTTTCTAGAGAAGTCGGAAGCGATTGGTTCTCAAGGACGAACCCCATCTGTCGGTTCGACACAACGTCTCGTTCCCTCCATCAGGGAACCGAGGTTACAAACGTAACCGAGACGATAATTTATGTGACGCAAGAGACAGCATATCTTCTATTCTAAGATAATCATTTTCATTATTGTTTGTAATAATCAAAAAGCAGATAAAATAAGGTCATTTTAATTTTACTACCTAACAGCAAGGTTGTGCAGCAATGAACACTTTTGTGCGTGTGTGTGTGCGTGCGTGTGCGCGCCTGCCCGTGCATGTGCGTGTTCGATAGAGGAGCAGCTAGAAAGAGCAGAGGCTCCACGGCTCGTTTATAAGCACGTCGGTGCCCATCCTTAAATAACATGTTCATCACAATTACAATAAAAATACGATCAATCTTATCTTTAAGCCCTACTTTCCAAATTTTCTAAAATACTCAAATGCAATGCTAACTCTGAAACATGGCATTAACTTACCTCTCTTTGTGATGCCTTTGCAGGTGTCTTACGAAATTGGATGTTGTCCCACATGTTTCGGGGAAAGTTTTGGTGCAAAAAGTTTCCTTCTAAGCGCACTGTCGATACATTTATTAAGGTTTGTAAAACCAATCTGTATTATGCCGCTGCTCGCTGACATCGTGCTTGATGAATGATTGATGCTGGTTCGCGCCGCGGACGAATCATTCATTCGAACCGGTTCTTTCTTTTTAGTGAACCGGTCGAACCAGTTCAGCTGAATCGTTCCCGTTTAGCGTCTCCCGTAAACACTTAATATTATCCACAAATTAATTCAGTTATTCACTTTCTGGCGTGCATGACAGTCCCGCGGACTTGAACCAATATACCGGAGTTATTTAATTACAACAACAGCACACACTGAACTGAACTGCTGTGTGAAAAGAGAACTTATGAGCACGCGCAGCTCTCGTTCTAGAGTCGAGAGTCGGCAACAGTTTTCGGATAATTAGTTTTCGGATCACAAGAATATTGCTCTATCAATGTTTTGTTTTGAAGGAGAAAATAAAACATATATCGCTGGACTCGGACGAGACCGACTAGAACATTTGCGAGTCCAAGACAAGTCCGAGACTATTAAAAAACGTCTCGAGACCGGACTCGAGTACTACAGCACTAGTTCCAGGCCAGCCATTTTCACTGTCATGATGGATGACAGAGTTCCATCCAGTGCCAAGCTGTTCCTGGTTTTGGTTTTATTTAGTCCAACCATGGAGAAAACCCTCTCAGCGTCTGCATTTGAATGAGGGAGTACTAACAATAATGCAGCCATTTTAGAAAGCCTCCCAAACTGGCTGCCAACATGCCTGCTTATGTCCCTCACGCCTTGATGGGCACAGGAGTTCTCTTGTCTACAGACTGAGCACCAGTAGAAGGAGCTGGTGGTTCCCATTGTGATGTATGGCCATCGGGTTGACCACTCCTTAAAGAAACACCTATAGGTAGCTGCTCTACTTAATCCTCTCTTTTTCCCTGTTTCCAGTGGGTTCTCCACTGTCTCCTCTATGGTGTCCTCCACAGTCTCTTCCATGGACTCATCCTCTACTGACACCCTAGCTGTCTCCTCCACTGCCTCATCTACTGTCTTCTCCACAGTCTCCTTCTCTGACCTGGCCACCCTTTTAGGGAGCTGATCCTTTAGAGCGAAGCATGAAAGAATGCTCATTTGCCTCTTCCCTGACATCTTTGAAATAGACAAATGTAATATTTAATACTATACACTGTCTGGATAAAATATAATGAAATAGCCTAGGCCAAAGGTTTTCACAATGTGAAATGTGTATAATAGTTTTTTCTTTCCTTTTCTTTCGTTTTTCTTTCCTTCTGAATCAGAACTAATACTAAACAAGTGTCAGAATAGCTGCTGAAATTAGCAGGGATGAACACATGGTGTAGTTGCAGCTAGCAAAGGGATTCACTGTTAAAGCTGACTGTATACTGTTTAAGATATATATTTTCAATTACTGAAAAGTTTTTATGTTAATTAAAATGTCACTATGACAATGTGGACATGTTAAGCTTGACAACATTTAACTACAAACACATTATGTTGAAAACTAGGAAAAATTAGTGCAGATACTTACTGTGTGTGCTGCAGATGTTTTAACCTCTCCACTGAGGAAAGGCAGAATGGGGGATTGGATGTCACTGAGGACATCAGACAATTTCTTAAAGGGGCGTTTACCCCAAAATGACAGGGTAGACAGCAATTACAGGGACGCATGCAAAAAGCTTAATATTATTATGAAAATAGAATATAAATTATCCAAATTATTTGTTTTATTAAATACATTGTTGAGGACAATAAGAACATTCAAAACATATTTTAATTTTGTGCAATGTTTCCACTTTTTACACTCACTGAAGTTATTTTAGCAGTGTGAGGGACATGCCAAAATTACATACATCGAATCAAAGAAAATGGTATAAAATGATAAAACACATTTTAAGAATCTTCTTATTGCAGTTGTATGTATGTAAATAGGACATTTATAATAAAACCTCAAAATGTCATTATTTTACATTATGTTCACGATGGCTCAGTGTTTCTGATGAGGACACCAAAAGGCACTTTATAGTGATAATGATCCATCTGAATTAATGTCGTGTTGAGCGATACTGTGAATCACAGATTGTGTCGTTGGAATCAGAATGTAAACGTTGTTGTTGCGGGAATATCTAAATCTTACCCGGATACAGCAATGCTATTTTCTGATTGGCTGTTCGGTAGCTATTTTTTTATTTGATTAGCTGGTGCGTGGCAGGGCCTTCTGAACTCTATGGGGAACTCACTTGATTCTTCTAATAGCGGCGCAACTTGGTGGGCGTTATCCTGGAAATTTCTCTACGTGAAATACAAGGTGTGGCGTGTGAGCGTGTGAACGGGTTGAAATGCGTGTGTCTCACGCTCAATGCGTGAGACTTAAGAGCCCTGTAACCATTATAGCTCGCAGCCCCCTCTGCTGGTGAAAATATTCACAGTATATGACCTTCCATATATGGTGGTGCGTGACGTCAGACTAATACCAAGAGGCGAAACTCAATAGAATGTTCCATTGCAACACCAGCACCCTGCGATTTCCGCCATTTTGGGGTGAAAGCGACTCGGCTTTTTGCAGTCGTGATGACAATATCAGCTGCTTTGTTAAAAAAACATTAAAGCTGAAATTCAACCTGAATGATGATAATACACGATGGCAAAAAAGCCTTGGCTCGTTAGAAACCATGTCAGTTATAAAGCATTGTCACCCCAAAATGGCGGCCGCGCTTGTTTATCAAACAACACGAGAGTTTCGCCTCTTGGTATCTATACTCTTTCATACCCTCTTCCGGTTCTGATCGGGCAACACTGCATGCTTGTCACTACGCGTGTGTGGACATACAGAAACTGGACTGCAGCACGAGTAAACATGGATTGGAATGACATTCTATATTACATATGACATTACGGTATACATCTTCTCATCATGTTTACATGTAACTTATGTAAAAAAAATGCGAAAATCCCTCCAATGACATGACATATGAACTTTTTTATTTAAACTTGACATTCCATGTAATCATTTTTTTAAATGTCACACAATACGATAAAGTATCATACAATATAAAAATCATTAGAGAAAATGCATGTTCTGTAAAGGGGTGCAAACGACCTTTGGCGCTGTAAACTCACAAATACTTACTGTGTCAAAGGTAGCATTTCGTCATTAGATGTATAAGTTACATTGAGATTTGTTCGGATATCCTGAACTTCTAACGACCATCAAGATATCGCGTTTATATCCGCACACCCTATTAAATATCATAAAGGTAAGCTTTCAATTAGATTTTGGTTATTTAGTATTTTATATTCCCAGTTCGGCCCGTAATAACCATATGGACCAGTTTTACAAATATGATTTTGTTGTTTATTGCTATTAATTCTGGACATTCTACTCTAACAGCATTTATGCCTGCAGCTGAAGCCTGATAAAAATCATCACTAAAGAAACATCTGATCTGATCGGACTTCATCATGTTGATTCCTGCAAGGTATGGTTATTTTATGGGCAAGACTCCCCTACAAAATTACTTTGGTCACCATATAGTTTCCACAAATACTGTATTTTACTGATAAGACAACACTGCAAGTGGTCACCTTCTTCTGGAAATATCTTGCGTGCCCGTCCAATTAAAAGAAGGTTTCACCCAAAAATGAATATTCTCTTATAATTTACTCACCTCATGCATGTAACGTTATTAACATCTTTATTCAGTGGAACAAATTGCCGTCATGTTGTTACTCCAGCGGTACTGAAAATTGATTAAGCTCCAAACAGAACATATTCATCCATCATTAAAGTCCCAGTGAAATTAAAAATGACAATATTTTTTTTCATGAAATATTGCAGCCTTTATAGTAAATAGCTTATCAATGTGGGTCATTTTCTTTTTAAAATTCATGTACCCTAAAATCTGAAAATAACTTCTCATTACGCAAGCCACGCCCACTAATTTTCTCCTTTGAAATTCATTTTCACTCGGAAATGTGTCAGAATATGAAAGTAAAAAACGATCGCAACTTCCGGTTCACAGGGACTTTAAAAGTAATCCAAACCACTCTAGTGGATTAGTAAATGTCTTCTGAAAACGGCTAATATTTAGAGCATATTTAGCTAAATTAAAATGTATAAATAAATAAACGGATCCAAGTGCTAAATTCAAATATGCTGCTGGCACGTCATTGGTTCTCACATGTCTTATTAAAAGTTGTCATATGCGTGTTTTGTCAAAACTAGCTGCAAAGGTGTGTAATGAAGTCTTTAAACGCTGCCTGAGGTCTTTAAACATAGACAGTTATTTTTTTATTAAAAACATGCACAATTATTATAATATATATAGGCCTGTTGTAATTCAATGAAAAAAAAAAAAAAACACGAGACTTCACTCTGCTGCGAGAAACATGTTAGCTTTTTACTTGTGATACTTCATCCTTGTGCAGCGTCAGCCTTCCAATTACAGTTCAACTTTTAAACATGTGACTAAAACAAAGAAGGAAACATATAGCGCCATCTAGTGGTCATTTTACGAAACAGCAACAGAAAATAAAGCCACTGGCTCATTTACACTGACACACAAAGACTATAACAATAATCATTATAGGAAAGAGTGTTTCCTTTTCCTTTACCATCAAGGCCTATATATTTTTTATAAAATGCATATTTTAAGTTTATTGTATAGTCACATATATAGCCTCCAAATAGTTTGAGAATGTAGGGAGACAAACCAAGGACGGCATCAAAACCAAGGATGGCATCAATCATCGCACTGGTTCATAGAAGTTAACAGTCATGTCAGAGCACTTTTGCTCCTGTCTTAATGGCAGCCTTGGTCAAGAGTCTGCACATTGGTGATGTAATGTTGCATAGACTTTCAGGTTAAAGTTTACCGTAAAGTTTACTTTAGTGAAGGTGGAGCGATAGGGTACATTGAAGACTCATAGCAGCAACATAAAATAACAAATCAGGCACTCTTTTATGAACTTCACGGACACATGCAGGCTGTACTCAATGCAAGGCTGCACATCCTGACCCCTCAAAATATAGTTAATAAAACAGTGATAAAAAAGTTCAACGAAATAGTTCACCTGAAACACATAATTAGTCATAAATTTCTCACCTGCATATTGCACTAAACACTTGTGAGGTTTTTCCCCCCTAGAAAAATTGTATGCATCTTCATACAGTTCACCAGTAAAATCATTAGAAAATGTCTAAAAACTTGCTAACACTTTTTTGATCTCTTAATAATAACTATAGGACTGTGAACATTGAGATGGGGAAAAGTCCGTTGCTGTCTGTTCAGCCCAGTCGAGGTCTGGTGGACGAGAGGTTTCAGATTGTCATAGAGAATTTATTGCCAAACCAGGCGGTAACGCTGCACTCTTTACATCAATCTGAGGACAAGGACTTCTGGGAGGCGTTTGGACATTACATCAGTGATGAACATGGAACATTGACAGGTGCATAGTACAATCGGATGAATGACCCACACTAACTGTAAAATAATTTGATATGAGAAGAAGAATACCTTTATTGAAGGTATAAGAAACTTTACAGTATATAAGAATATAAGGTATGAGAAGAATAAGGAACGTTTTTGGTGTTGTGTACAATACAAAGAAATTTAGTGTAAAGCAACGGTAAAAAGTAATCAAAAAGATCTATATTAAGATAAAGTTGAATGAAACTAATGGATAACGACGCATTTTAAAAAAAAGTATAATTCCATAACTTTGAATGCAAACTGCAGTCGCTCATTCTGTTGTGTAACTTTATATAACAGTTAAGAATTTTCCAGACATCTAATGTTAAGTATGAAATTTAGTGGCCCAAGATGAATGTTTGGGGGGGACTTATGAAGGGACAGAGCCGATGGGTTTGCTTTGGAGCATGAGACCTGTACCGGGAAGTCGAAGTGGACTCAGGTAAGACTTCCAAAATGTAAAGTGTGAAGATTCTCACACAGTTCAAATCTATTCCCTTAGAAACATGAACTATAAAACTATAAAGATGAGACCTGATTGTTGTTGCCTGCATTTGTCTTCATTTTTCTCTATCCTTACATAATCTTACTTTGCAATCTCTTTGTTCAAGGTTACGCAAGAGGGATGTACTTTCCCCGATGGTAGTTCAGATTTCAGTATATAGCGGTCATTTGTCTGAAGGCTTCAGCAAGCAAACAGCGTTGGCAACCAGTGTCACAGAGCGCTGGTACATGGCACCAGGTGTGCATAGGGTGGATGTCAAAGAAAAAGGAGTACGAGGAACATTATTCCTTCCTCCAGGTAAAGACACACACATTTGAACTCTATGTACGTCCACACAATGTGTGACCAGGAAACATGAAGTGTTTATTAGCCAAGACCTCGTGTCACAGCATTTGGTAAGGATTTGTTTGAATATTTTATGTATGCACATTGCACAATGTTACATACCGTTTAGGTGTTTTAAGCACTAAAATAAATTTTGGATAATCCCAAAACGAAACAAGCCCAAACTCAATTTAACACAATACAACACGGACATATCATAATTTCAATTAATAAAAACATGACATGAAAGTGTTGCCTAACAACACTGTATGTCTCTAAGGGATTTTACACTTTGCATAGATCTAGAAATAATGCTTACACTAGGGATGCACCGATATGTACATTTTGAACCAAAACATTCAAAGCCGATATCCGATATACAGTACTTAAATAATAACATACATTTTTCTGAGCCTGAAACAAAGCAGGTGCTTTTATTTTAACATTAATTACAGTAAACATGATAACATTTAGTTTAAAATCATTTACCAAGCCTACTTTACACTTTACACAAGATTCTTTAACTTTTAAACTTTTCTGGTATAGTGTAATAAACAAATTATAGATGTTCTTCCAGTGAAACCCAGAAAAGTGTTCTCAATAGCCACAAGTCTAACAGTCTGATTCAAACAAAATCCTTTTGTTCCTATAATTTACACATTCATACATATGTACCTACATCAACAATGTTTTGCTAAATGAATGATCATGACAGAAAGACAGTACTTCACTGTATTTAAACTGTGAGTACTGTGCACCAGAAGTGGTTCAACAAGAGGAAATGATTTATAATTCATCAGATTTAATATGTTGGCCTGATTTTATTATAGGGCCGATTCGGTAACATTAAAAATCACAATTTATCGGCCAAAACCGATATGGGCGATGATATATATAGTGCATCCCTAGCTCACACATGGATCATTTGCCTCTGAGGGTTAACACACAGCTGTTCAGTTTATCTTAAAGGGTCAGTTTGTGCAAAAATGTGACTGTGTCTGTAAAAGCAGGCTAAAAACAAGCTAAAATTGAATCTATTATTTGATGAAAGTCTTGACCCTGTGACTCTGAACTGTGATGTTTACGCAGTTTTAGGAAGTTTGCTTTTAAATAATGTATAAGGGCCAAAATAAATTGATATCAACAACACAAAAGTACAAAAAACACATTTTTGAGTTAAGGTTCCCAAGAACAAAGCTATAGGGGGTGTTAACGGCATGAGAGTGAATAAATACGATTTTTTTTATTTTCGGGTAAACTACTGCGAATTAAATAAATGCATTAGTTGTGTTACAATTCTAGCTGAAACCTAGTTAAACCAAATATATAGATGTCTGTGGAAAAAATGACAGACTGCGTAGGTATTTAACAGGATTAAAAACAAGGGGAAAACCAACACATGAGACGAGTTAACTTCTGGTCTGTGTCTGTAACAATGTTGATTGGTTTGGCTAGTAGCTAATAATATAACTTTATATTCTAATCGAGTTATATTGATATTAATTGACATTCATATTTTATTGTGTAACAATTGTATTAAATATAGGGCTGTCAACGTTAACGCGTTAACGCATGCGATTAATTTTTTCAAATTAACGCGTGAGAAAATATTTATCGCAATTAACGCAGCATCCGTTTGTTTTGACATCCTTTGTCTAGCGTTACATTATGTAATCACGCTCTTATTCGTGTACAGGCTTTTAAACCACTTAAGCGCGATTTGAAACAGTTGCTTTGAGGCGTTCAATGAAGATAGATAGCTTCTAAACTGTGGGACGTGGCAAAACGCAACGAGAGGTCCAGTCTGGTGTAAACAGTCACGGCTGCGTCGGTGAATCTCTGTCAGACAGCGCATCCGTGTTAAGTTCTCTTTCGTGCTTGAATGGATAAAACCACACAAGATTATGTCAGAAAGCCCGTTTTGTCTAGCATTTTCTTAAGCACAGACTTCAAAGTGTAAAATAAAATCTTAAATGAATGCAAAGAGTTGTGAAAATGGGAGTGCGGTGACGGTCAGATGCGTACTAAGACAGCTCTTAAAGGGGCCGCGTTCTTAAACGTGCTGCTGTGACTCCTGTCACTAATGTTAATCAAAGAACAAAATAAAAGAAGAAATCAATGTGATTTTATAGCTTTAATGAGAATTATTCTGCATTTAATTTATAATTTAGCATTAAAGACTGTAAAGTGTCCTTCAGTTTCCTACATGAGCTCTCAAATACTGTTGAATGGCTATAATTAATGTTAAAATAATAAATTTAATAGAGACATCAGTTACAATACTAATATCAAAATGTTAGCTTTCATAAAATGATGCTGTTAAAGAAATATGTTGTTTCTACATCAATTTGAAGATTAAATGTGAAATTATTAAAATGTAAAAGTATATTTTAATATATAATTGTTGTGTGCGATTAATCGTAATTAATCACAGAAAAAATGTGTGATTAATCCGATTAATTTTTTTAATCGATTGACAGCACTAATTAAATACAATTTGTTGAATGGGTCGTTTAACTTTGTCGCATTTAGGTAACAGTTCTTCTACTGGTAACCCAAAATAATACTGGCTAGACATACTATTAACTTGCTAGCTAATGTAATTTACTTGTTACTTCTTTTGCTTGTTATCAGAAATAATCTGCAGGCACTAGGGATGTAAGGATTCACCATGAGCTGGTTGAAAATCGGTTATTCAAGTCGGTTGAGATGTTAAATGAATCGCAATACATGAACAGCAGGGGCCGCTGTGTTTACTGCAAACTTAAACGTGGAAATACTGACCTTTCTTAAATGTAAAAGAAAATCATAGAAAAGCACAGACAAAGTCTTAGTTTGTTTATATAAAAGAGAATTTGTATTATTCCGTTTTTTATTTGATTTGGAATTTGTTTCAAAATTGCAGTTTAGTTTTGTTTATTTGACATAAAATATGCAGCAGCATTTGATAAATAATACGAGGGCAGTTGTTCGTTTCTAATTTCTCAACTCATTTTGTGAGATAAGTGACTCATTATATCCCTATAGCAGGCATTCTCTATTCTTTGCGGATGTGTACCGGAAGTTAAGTTTTTACCACAAAAGCGAGCGCGCACAGTAACGTTTATGTATGTTGTTGCTTTGAAACTGTCTATATACCCTATTTTTTTATTTACCTATTTTTACCCAGTTTAAATAATGCACCATGTGTTCAGATATTTATTTTGTATTTCATTGCAATACGATTTATATGCATGTTATAAATGTATATATAAATGTAATTCTGATTCAAACCAGAATGACCTTGTCATCGTGCTTGTACTATGATCCCTTTTCTTTGCTTGAAACATACTTTTTCATGTCTACCCATATTCATTAGGACCAGGACCTTACCCAGGAGTGCTGGACTTGTGGGGAGGAGGTGGTGGTTTAGTTGAGTATCGCTCAGCTCTGCTTGCATCTCATGGCTTTGCCTCACTGGCACTAGAGTACTTGGCTCCCAACGAGCTGAGCACCGCAGATGTTGACTTCTCATACTTTGAGGTAATTCAGATCTTCGACAGTCTCCCAGCATAGACTTTAGATCTTTGAAGATGTGGCCTTGTTATCATCTGCATTTGTCTTGTGTGATTTTTGTAGAAAGCATATCAAGTCCTGCAGAATCATCCAAAGGTACAAAGAGACCGACTGGCTATGTTTGGACTATCATTTGGAGCTGCAGTCACACTCAGTATGGCGGCCTACTCGAAAATCATCAAGGTTTTTCTTTTTACCGATATAAACATGCATGTATTTATATTTTTGATGCAGCTTTTTGGCAGTCTTGTGTTTTTATTTCTCTTGTAGCCCCAGTGCTGTATATGTATCAGTGGAAGTCATGGGATTCCTGTCGATAAATCTCTGTTTGAAATATTTGAGGAGTTAAAAAAGTAAGATGCTTAATAACTTTATACATATACAGTCAGTCTGAACCACATCTAAAGCAATATTAAAACCTTTTAAACTTAGATTTTCAGAATGTTTTAGGACTATTAAATAACCATATTATTGATTAGGTCTGTACATTGACCTTATTTATAGGTTTTTAAATATCTTTCTATAAACTGTTTGAAAACAGTCTCGGCATTGTGTCATTTGGCCAAATTATTTCCAAAGTACATAAATCCCTTGTATAAAGCCCCACCTTTGAAAAGAATGTGTTTCCAAATAATGAACACTAATGGAAAATATCAATTGCAGGAATGTATTTAAGATACGTGTGAATGAGGATAACCAGGTAATCTACAGAGACTTAATCTTACCGATTCCCTCAGACATGACTCTCAAAGTAGACGTGAGTAGACCGTCAACGTGGGTTTATTAGTCTGTTTTTGTGCTTCAGTGTAAAATGTCCGTTTGTTATAATGTACACAGGTTGGGAGAATAAAGTGTCCACTTCTGTTGGTGAACGCTGGTGATGATCAGAACTGGCCTTCGGTTGAATCTGCTGAAGATGTGAGTCGTAATTATATATTTACAGAATGTATTTATTCTGTTCTTTTTAAATTTTATTTTATTATGTGGACATTTGGAAATTTATTCTGAAAAAATAATGATGCACAAGAACAATATAGAGTGAAACAGTTCTCAATCACAGTGGTGGGAATATTATTAACATTTTATTACTAACATTACAGTAATATCGACTAACATCGCAAAGATGTACATTTGCACAACGTGGCCTTATTTATTAATAACTGTAAATGTTGTGATCTTACCCATGATCTATAAACCAAGATGAAAGAGATGATGACAAAAGCAGGAAATCTTCACTTGTTGGAAGTCCAGACATATCCTGGTGCGGGTCATCTGATTGAACCTCCTTACACACCTCACTTCCGTGCCAGTAACTTCATCTCTCAAGGCACTGAGAAAAGTATGCATGCATGATGTGCTGTCCTGTTTGGTTTTCATATTGTTCATACTGTGTATAGCTGCTAACATCAGTGAATGGGTGTTCTTTAGTGGCATATTATTTTTAGTCTCTGTTTGATTGTGAACAGTGCGTTTACATCTGTTTGTGTTTTTCTTATTGCAGTTGTCATGCTGTGGGGTGGACAGACGAAACCGCATGCAGACGCACAAGAGGATGCATGGAAAAGAATTTTAGCATTTTTGCGTCAACACCTCTATTCCAGCATAAATCATGCAGTTAAAGCCAGACTTTAGTTGTGTCATTAAAACACAAACAGATGTCTCTAAATGAACATATTCATGTTAATTGTGATTTTCAGAACTATGATTTTAAGAAAATATGTTATTATTAGGGCTCTCAAAATCAACACATCAATGCACACGACAAGCACTTATCTTTTACTGCCGTTAATGCATTTTTATATATTTATAGAGGTAATTGGAATTGATTTAAGCATTGTGCACACACACAAAGAATATGTATAGCATATTGCAGGACACATTTCTGAGTAAATAGTAAAAGAAATTTAATGCAGATGGATTATGAAACTTAGACAGTCATTTGCAGTCTTTGCATGATGAAATTGCATTATAATTGAAGCTCAACAAGCAATTTAATATGTTTAAAAAAACATTGGTCAGAAAAAAATGAATGCAGACATACAGTATGAAGGTACATCCATAAACTGTGGTGAAAGGCAGTGTTTACTTTGCATTTCCTGCAGTAAGTGACAGTGTATTGATTTTGTTTGACAAATACAGTGTCTGTCTGTATTTCTGTTTTTACTTCGTAATAATTATGTGTAACTGTGAGTTACAGTAATAACACTAATGAAAGAAGGCTGTGTAAGGTCCCTTGAGGCACAAAATCTGTATGATGCAAAAAATTAAGAAGAGGTATTTTGAAACATAGTGCCAATGTAATAATTAAATCTTATTTGTCACTTTTTACAGCTGTGCAATATTTTTAATGTATTGACGTTGCAGAGTGCCTGAAACCTTTATTGTATATATACAATAACCGAGACCCATTTCATATTTTTTTATTGATAGTAAACTGCCAACTATCTGTAATGTATAAATAGATATGAACGGCATGATATAAACAGAGCCGTTGAAAAAGAGAGTTACGACACTCACGTAGACGTCCATTGGAAGAATGGAATGCGGAAGTAACTCGTGTCATGGAGCGACCAATAGAGGGTATGCACGTGTCGTCACTTTCACACGTGAACGCGCCTGCTTGAGTGGTAAAACACTGGGCAAAATGAATGGTTACAATATCAGGAAACGCAATTCCACGCAACATTTGAGTGTCTAAGAACACCTGATTCCTTTGTAAGTCATAAGGTAGTCGTAAGGATCACCGTCGAGTCCAGCTGCTTGTAGTTTCAGCAAATAATTGCGTGTTTTAGTCCCGGTTTTTGTTCCTCCTATTGAATGCAGCCATTTTGCCTTAGTTTTACCACTCAAGGGAGCGTGGCAAAACACCCAGCAAATTGGCTGAGGAGAATAGGAGAAACAAAGAAACCGGGATTAAAACACGCAATTATTTGCTGAAATAACAAGCAGCTGGACTCGACGGTGATCCTTACGACGTCTCTACGACTTACATAGGAATCCGTTTTTCCTGGACACTGAAATGTTGCGCGGAATTGCATTTCCTGAAATTGTAAGCAGTCATTTTGCAGTGTTTTGCCACCCAGGAGGGAACGCTCTGGCGTGTTCACGTGGTAAAGTGACGACACATACCCTCTATAGTTCCACTCACTGCACTGAAGGTATCTTATGAATGTTTTATGAATATCCGTCAATGTCCCGTTCTATTTAAAGAATTTAATTCTATTATAAAGGCAATTCCTGATGGTTTAATATGTCTGATTAAAGCTGCCCTTACCCATGAGTCATGCTCCAAACAACTTTCACAGTTATGTTTGTGTCAAAGATTGGCAGAAGAACCCAAGCGCAGGCAGGCAGTGAAGGGGTTAACAGATATATTTATTATACAAAAAACAAAAACGGAACAAAAACACCCACAATGGGGGAAAACAGAACTAAGAAATATAAAACAAAAGACTTCCCACGGGGGGGCAAAATGAAAACAAGAACAATAAACTAAACTAAAGGACACGACCAAACGTCTTAAATAATACAAGGCACAAAACTCACAAACCACAAACAGGGCAAGGAACAGGAACACGGGTGAGAGCACGAACATGAACACAAACACAAACACAAACACAAACACAAACACAAACACAATGCAGAACAACGCACGCAGTACACGAACACAGGACAAAGAAACAAGAGGGTATATATAGGGAAGACAAACGAGGGATAACGACATGGGGCAGGTGTGAGACATTAACTAATCAACAAGCAATAACGAGGGAACGAGAGGAATGGGGCCAATGACAAGACACTGGAGAGAACGTATATTATTGTCAAACGGACAACAATATGTTTCTCTCCACACATAACCAAAGACTTTGTCATGGCTCTGCTACAGGACCAAGAAAAACATGACTAAGGAAGCAGAGCCATGACATGTTTGGGAGGCGTTTCGCTTTTAAATAAAGAATGTAATAATAAATTTATTCGTCAACTATCTCAATCTCGAAATTCAATTTCTCCAAGAGGGAATTTTTTTGGGGCTTCTAAAATAGATAACATTCAATGGAGGAAAACATGGCTATTACCATATAAATACTGTATATCCAATAAAGTGAAAGAAGTACATTATAAAATTTTGCATAATATATACCCTTGTAATGCTATTGTTTCGAAATTTTGTGATGTAGCTTATATATGCACCTTCTGTAAAATGGAAAGTGAAGATATTTGTCATTTATTTTTCTCATGTAATGTTTCATCACTTTTCTGGAAAGAGTTGAGTTTCTTTTGTTTTTCTAAAGTTAATATGGACTGTAATTTACACATTAAGGATATTATTTGCTTTTTTGAAAACCAGAACAAATCTTTAGAATCTACAGTTAACTTTCTTATCCTTGTGGCAAAATTCTATTTTCACAAACAAAGGTTTCTTAAAAAAATACCTACGTTTATAGACTTCTTATGTGAAGTAGAACATTTAATTAAATCACTAAGAGTAATTAATAACAAAAAAGTGTGTTTCTTTTTTGAAGAGATATGACGAGATCTTTCATGTACTATGATTAATACTTGTTTTTTTATTTTATTTAGATATTTTACTTTATTATTTGTTTTCTCTTTTTCTTCTTCGTTATCTTTGCTTCTATGTGTTCAGATGACTTTGAATGTATTGTTGGTATATTTTATGTAGTGTATGCAAAGCTGTATTTCATTATTGTTATCTCCGAATTGGTTAAATAAAAAATAAAAAAACACTGCACTGAAGGCGGCCCATTCATTTCAATGTCTCCCAAACGCATTTGCTGTACAGTTGGTGAAATAACGGCATGTTTATATATTTTAACGAGTTGGCGGGTATATAGAACTTATATTCATAGATAAATTCCTCCCCAGACAAAATGCTGCTATAAATGTAGTCAACGTAGTATTCAGTGTACACCATGTGCTAATACATTTAGCAAAAATTATGCAAATATAGTTGCTGTTATCTGTCTGCTAAAATCCATTTAAATAGGTTGGCAGCACGGATTTGTTTGGAACTATTGAGGGCTCCAGGAACCACGTGACTGACCACACGGCTGTGCGATAGAGTGTCGAGCATATTCAACGGCTCTGGATATAACTAATAATGTTTTTCAGGATAAACCTTTTGTGAAATAGGCTATCAGGTGCTTGATTTTGCCATGTCCCCACACAATTTTGGATAATTAACATCCCAGCTAACACAGTACGTTCTGACGACATCGCCAGTTCGTCTTCATTTGGTCACCGTGACATTACTTTGTGACCACGTTCTGAGGACGTCTTGGCAACGTTCTATTTCTTAGAATTTTTGCTTACGTTCCAGAAACGTCCTAGCCGATAATTCGATACCACAATTACAACTATTTATGATATGTGCGTGCGCGTCTCCAGCACGCACGCGCCTTCTTTGTTCTGCAGAGCCGCGCGCTCTCATCATTTAAACGTTAACGGTCATTTCTCTTGACCTCACTGCCTGATTGTATTTAGCGGTTTATTAATATTCTTTCTTTACTTTATACCTTACAGATGTGAGAGTAAACACATATTTTAGTGATTTTCGATCGATTTGGCGCATTTAAATGAACGGACCCTGATGTTTGTGAGTGTGACTAAAGAAGCTTTTGATTATTCTAAAAACGGACAACCTGCTAAAGTTACGTGGTAAGACAAGAATATGTTAAGCCTAAACATAATGTTTATTCATCTCCGTCAATAATCCGTCTCTAATCAAAATATCTGCTTTAAATCCTCTATATTGTGTTTAAGTCTTTGATATTTATGTCATGTACTACAGTGTCACGGTCCTGCCCTCTTGTTTCTGAATTTCTAGTCGTGTGGCAGGATCGGGACAGAGCCCTTAGGTTTTATGTGAGAAAGCCATGAGTTGTTTACGTTTTTACATCTCATGTGCTTTCTCGTGTCTTGTCATTGGCCCCGCCCCTCTCGTTTCCTGTATTACTTCCATGCCCTGTCTTATGTTTCTCACCTGCCCCTCGTCCTTTGTTTGTTCCCCTATAAATGCCCTCATGTTTCATTGTCCTGTGCTCGTTCGTTGTCACTGGTGTGTGTTTTGTGCTATCGCCACATTCAAGTACGTGTCTGGTTTACAGGCTACCCTGTCTTGTTATAGTTATTTACCGTGTTGGAGTTTTGCCTTGTTTGGATGTCGTGTCATAGTTTAGTCTTGTCTTTATCTTTTGATTTATAAGTCTAGTTATTCTCTTTTCTTGTTTTGCCCCATCGTGGGAAGTCTTTTGTTTCATGTTTATATTTTATTACGTTCCAGTCTTTTTCCCCATCGTGGGTTTTTAGTTTTGCATTTAAATAAAGCTGTTCTCTGTTAATCCCTTCAATCCCGCTGCCTGCACTTGGGTTCTTCCGTCACTGAGCCGTGACACTACAGTATAAATAAAATATCTGATTGTGATGTACAGTGCTGTGTTGAGTTTTATAATCGTTATACTGTGCTTTATACATATTTGAATAGAAAATGACTCCAATTATGCATAACATGTCATCTTTAACAGATTAAATCACAAACTATTGTGCTCATCACGTCCCAGAAACGTTATTTGGTACGTCGCTGCGACGAATATGCTACGTCCCAGGTATGTCTTCAGGAGGTAATCACCATGTCCCAACAACGTCCAATGTTACGTCGTCAGGACGAATATGGGAATCACAAAGTTACTCGCTGGAACGTTTTTATGGTACGTCGTGGCAACGAATATGGTCCGGTCCAGGTACGTCGTCACAACGTAACTGTGTTAGCTGGGATCTCACATCAACCCATCTGATTACCAGTAGATTAAATTAATTGCATAAAATAAAAAAAGCATGCAAGGAATTTGTGGAATATTAAGATTAAACCTCTACGAAACCCTTGAACTAAAAGTAACAGTTTTTAGTTGAGGGGCGTTCTGAAATTCAAGACTAACGGGAAAACGCTTTTAAAAGTTATAATTAATAAAAAGTGAGCATGCTGTGACTAAAAACTAGGACACAAAAGACGTCACTGGCTCTTGTTTTCTCTTTTTTAGAAATGAACCCATTCGTCATAATTTAGACGCAGCAAGGGGTCCTCGGACTAATCAGTTCTCATCCACTCTCCAGCTGTTTCTCACGCAAGTTCTCGTCTTTGATGCTCAGACATACTTTCTAGGTAGGCTTAGTTTTGAGACACGCCCATAATGTTTGCGTGAGTTTGGAGCAGCACTACAGTGCATGCGTACATCAGTGTTGTTTAATATTCTGGGCGGGAGCTCTGCTTCTCCCACACACAGTATTCCAGCTCTGGAAAACACTGCTGGAAAAACAGAGCAATAATGTGGACATTCAGGATTGCAGCTCTGACCACATGTAAGTTGTTTATGAATATTTTTGTACTCAAACTTCTTAGTTGCTCTAGTGTTTGTCATATCTATATGTTTTAAACACTGCTCAATGCATTGAAAAAATGTTTGTGTTTATAATTAATAAGATATGTTATAGCGTTTATTTTCTGCTCAAAACTGTTTTTAGCATTTTAGAGTTGTAATATGCTTTTTGTGTTATTGGCTGTTGCTGGAATGTTGCTAAAAGAATATAGGCAGGCCTATGTTTACTGTTCATAGTTAAAATAAAATACTGTACAGAATGTGATGCAAAACCAGCATCCATGTGGTGGTTCATATATTCATTTGGTGTTATAGTGAAAATAACAGTTTTCCAGATGTTGATAAGTGTTCCCATGTGATATTCCTTTCATTAATTGACAACAGACTCTACTGTAAGCAGAAGCCAAATCATTTAAGCACATAGCTCACACATTGTATAAATTATAACAGTTTACAGAAGTAAACAATGTGCTGTAGGCCTATTGTGCGAGTTACATATCTTTGAATTTGTAGAAACAATTGTAGAACTTGAAGAAACATGCAGCTAATGTAAATCTAATAAATCGTCAATCTAATAAAATATGACAATTGGCCCCAGCTTGTTTTTACATTTTAGTCCAGCACCTTATATTGTGTCTCACAGTTATTGGTTTGCACGCCCTGGCACAATTTCCCAATCACAATGATAAGTGTACTGAGGGGAGCTGTTACCCCGCTACGGGTGATCTGCTGATCGGGAGAGCACATCTACTTACAGCCTCATCCACCTGTGGACTGAATGAGCCAGAGACATTCTGCATCGTGAGCCATTTGCAGGTAATGCGACTTGAGGTGATACTTCACCTTCGAATTGTTCCAAATTTGTATGCAATTTCTTTGTTCTGATGAACACAGAGAAAGATATTTGGAAGAATGCTTATAACCAAATAGACCTTGCCCCCCATTGACTCCCATAGTAGGAAAAATTACTTTTTTTTTCTGTTGAACACAAAAGACATTTTGAAACATGTAGGACAGCAAACAGTTCCGGGGCACTTTTGACTACCATTGTTTTTTTCCTACTATGGGAGTCAATGGGGGGCAAAATCTGTCTGGTTATATGCATTCTTTCAAATATCTTTCTCTGTGTTCATCAGAACAAAGACATTCATACAGATTTGGAACAGGTCGAAGGTGAGTACATGATGACAGAATTTTCATTTTTGGCTGAAGTATCCCTTAAACAACAGTCTTGTAAACTGTTTTTTATTCCATTAAGAATGACTATCAAATATATCCAAGATGCAGCGAGTCTAATGGTGATATTTTGTCACCTCTATTATTAATGTGTAGAGTGTTAAAGGTTTAATAAAGAACACCAAAAATCTGACATGCTGACTTAAAATGAAGGGATGAATGATCTAGGGTCGACATGATGAAAAATGTATGTTCGAAATGGCAGAAATCTAACCATAAATACCAATATATGCATTATATAAGGCAAGGCAGAGAATTGATAAAGAGATTAGAATAGAAATACATTATACAGTTAAAAAATTACAAGTATGTATTTTACTACCAGGAATGCTGAAATATTCCCTGATAATCATACCATTTGTAATGTCTTTCCTTTGATTGTGGTGTGAAATGTAACTCAGACATGATCTGTGATTCGGTTTTGATTTAAAAGTACTACAGTATAGCAATAGATATAAAATATGTTTTGTAGTTATTTTTCTCACCTCTTGTATATAATGCACGCAAACTAAAGACAGTGATTTGATCATATTCCTTGTTGGATGGGAAAAACAATGTTCTCTTTTTACACCCACATTCATGGTCACTGTCTAAAAACAATCATATGTCTGTGTGGAGAACATGTGGTGGGAGGAGGACGGATGAAGGCCCCTCAGGCCACTGTTTTGCCCTTTACTGTCTGAGTTGCCCATCCTTTCATTTTTTTCTGAAAGAGAATCTGCCTGGGATCTATCTCTATGTTGCCCTAACACATTAACACATCCAAGCTAATCTACTTTTTTCCAATGTGTAAATATGAGATGCTATCAAAATTGGACCACAAAACATGTTTTGAAGAATGTTGGATGACAGCTTTGGCAGTTTGAACAGAGCTTGTTTGAGTTTCGAAGGGTATTTTTTCTTAATCTTCTCATATATTGGCTAGTTTAGTTTCTTTTTTATTTATTTTAAAGTTGCCATACAGTTCATTTGTGAGTTTTAATGTTTGTTTATGTTAGTAAGAAAACCAGTGTGAGAAAAACAGGTGCATATCCAGAACATCTGGCATCCTGCTGCATGAATGTACTTTGCCAATCCCCAAAAGATTGTGCATTTCTCACAGACTCGTCTAACATGGGCATCCTTCTCTTTCTGTCTATCATCAGGACGATAAGAAATGTTTCGAATGCGATTCTCGACAGATGTACAATGAGTTCACCAATCCCAACAGCCACACTATTGAGAAAGTGGTTACAGGGTTTGCTCCTAACCGTCTTAAAACCTGGTGGCAGTCCCAGAACGGTATGTGAAACCCAGCAATACACATGCAAAACACATGTCCAGAGCAAAGAATAATTACAAATAAGCTCTCTTTAAGAAATTTTCGAAGTAAATTGATATTGAATTTCAATGAAAGTTTAAATGAGTCTATACCTATAGATGAGAAACCGATGAATGTTTACCTAGGCTGCCACATTCGTTATAAATCATTTTACAATTATGAAAACGGATTAAATACAATTTACTGTCTCCAAAAATGCACATTAATTCTCATGTCATCAGTTTCCATTGGACAAACACTGGAATCTTGTATTTGAGAGAAATAGGGAGAGAGATACTAGTAATTTATGAGACGAGCTAACAGGAAGTATTGGGAACAAGTGAGAGTGGAGATGAGTACAGCAGCTGGGCGTGGGAAACAGCTGGCCCGCTCTCTCCCTAGTGACCAGTCTCTGTAGTAGTCATGCTAATGGTCTGAATGCAGGAGTGTGCCATACCATCACCACATCTGGGAATTTCTGACTTGGATGCTTTGTTTGGCATTGTGTCAAACTCCAATTGCATGCTTTTCCTTAGTAAATATGTAACAAAATGTGCAATTTTAACATATTTTTAAAAGACACGTATATTTACACCAACAAAAATCATTAGGATATTAAGTAAAGATCATGTTCCATGAACATATTTTGTTAATTTCCTACCGTAAATATATCAAAACTATTTATGTGAGTGGACGCAGCAAAATCCCAAACAAAAATGGCCGGAAACACGCCTACAAACATTGCTCGCTGCTGCCCGCTTTTTGGGAATTACCCACTCAAGTTTGGAATCTATGTTAAGCTTTCGGGTTCATCTCCATAATGCCATTATAGCGGTGAGTCAATAGAGAGTGTTATAACAAACCTGTTTCTTCTTAGCAGCGGCCTGCTCCTCTGATGGACAACTTCACAGGCGATTTTCTCAATATTTTTATTTTGCACACCCTCAGATTAAAGAGTTTTAAATAGTTGTATCTCATCTTCAGATGATGTACAATTCTCAATTTCGATTTGTAATTTTGGTTTTGTTGTCCTGGGTCACATTTACGTTTAGCATAAAGCCAAATTCTCATCAGACTTGTTAAATTCACATATAACCTTCCTATTATTTCTTTTTTAATACTATAATGTAAATACTAAAAAGTAACAATCCTATTCCTAACACTTATATTTAGAGAGTTACATGGTTAAAATACAAGCTATTAGTAACTGTTTTTTATTTAAAAAAATATTTTTATGTTACCAAATTCTTGCAGAGAATCTCCACAATAACTCTCCCATCCATGAATTTCCAACATAATCTCATGGGAATTCGTAACTATTTCACGAGGTGGCTAATTTGCACACTACAACAATAATGTGGACAAATCACAGTTCATAAATCCCAAGGTTTTAGAATAAGCCAGTTTTGCCAATTGAAAGAAAATGTTTTGGTACTTGGGAGAAAGTTTAGATTAATAAAAGTCAAAGTATATTTACAAAGTACATTGAAATCTTTCATTTCGAAAGATCGAGGAACATTTGATTTCCCATGATATGACTTCAATATATCTGGGTTGGGAAACTGTCCATGCCAGATATTTCTAGTAAACAAATATGAACACATTTTAACACATGATTAAATGTTTAACCCCCGCCCATAATGCACATTTTCTATAAAAGAAAAATAGTTTGTTATAGCTACTAAATTTAAGTTCAGTAAATCTTATCCCTGTTTTCTTGTCTCTCTGTCTCTCTCTATCAGGAGTTGAAAATGTGACCATTCAGCTGGATTTGGTGGCCGAATTCCACTTCACACACATCATCATGACCTTTAAGGTGAGACAGACACATTAAACATGAAAACAGAACATTCTCTTGTGGAATGTCGAACATACGTGTTGCCATGATTGAAGTGCTTCTTTTTAAGTCCAGCATCTTTCAGAATCTGAACCTGATGTGTCAAAAATCAATAAACGAAGCATCAGTTGTAAATAATATGAAGCATTTTTTTTTACTTTGGGGTGTTTTTATAAATAATTTACTTTGTCTATTTATATTGTTTGTCAGACCTTTCGGCCTGCCGCTATGGTGATTGAGCGTTCGGCAGATTTTGGCGTGAGCTGGCAGGTATACCGGTACTATGCATACGACTGCGCGGACTCATTTCCGCACATCCCTCAGGCGCCAATCAGAAAAGTGGATGATGTCATTTGTGACAGCCGTTACTCTGACATTGAGCCGTCGACGGAAGGAGAGGTGACAAGACTTTATACAGTACTTGATAGCGTGAATTTCCATTTATTTGAAAATACATATTTAAGTAAATATAAAAATGTCTGTTACCGTTTGTATGCGCTTGTGTGTAGGTTATTTTCAGGGCACTTGATCCTGCATTTGTGATTCCCGACCCTTATAGCCCACATATCCAGAGTAAGTTATTATCATAACTTTGACAACGCTTCTGTCTTCTTTGTTTAATTTAATTTCTTCTTTGTTTAATTTAATCTTTTGTTTGACATTGTGCATTGTTGCAAACCATCTTTACAGTAAACACATATAAATACAAGCAGAAGAGACATGCACTAAAATGTGTACCTTTCGTTACACGTTACAAAATCAAATGTATTAAATATTGACATCGTGGAACACAAATGGCAAAGCAAATTAACCGATATGCATAATGCATTTTACTGGACCATTATTATGGCCCTTGCTAGAATCTGCGAGAATTTTTATTAGGTTACTTATTGTGTTTTTTGTGTTTTTGTTAAATGTAGATCTATTAAAGATCACAAACCTGCGCATACGGATGACAAAGTTACACACTCTTGGTGATAATCTGTTCGATGATCGAGAGGAGGTGCGAGAGAAATATTATTATGCTATCTACGACATGGTCGTCCGTGGCAACTGTTTCTGTTACGGTCATGCCTCTGAGTGTGCGCCAGTTGGCAATGAGGCAGGAGTCGAGGGTATGGTGAGTAAACACAATGGCAATGTCCGTCAGCCAGGTTCTCCTTCACTGTTAACGCCCCGTTCAGACCGCCAGCGACACCCAGTGACAAAGCGAGGCAATGTCATTCATTTCAATGGAGGGCCGGCAACACGAGCGACAGTGATCGATGGCGACAGGAAGTGGGCGTGTCTAACGATGCGACAAAATATATTTGCTTGACTTTATGCAAGTGATGAGCGACTTTCAGGAGCGACTACCTACCAATAGGAGTAAAGCAGCGGAGCTTACGTCATCCGTCTCTCGTCAGTTACGGCAGCAACCAAAGCTTGGAACGCCTTATAACAACCTCGTAGCAAGAGACTAGCGACACACAGCGACACAGTCGCTGGCGGTCTGAACGTACCTTTACTGTGTGTGTGTGTGTGTGTGTGTGTGTGCGTGTGTGTGTGTGTGCGTGTGTGTGTGTGCGTGCGTGCGTGCGTGCGTGCGTGCGTGTGTGTGTGTGTGCGTGTGTGTACTTGGTTTTTATATGTTAGTGGGGACCTAAACCTGAATGCACACCAACTCATGGGGACCCGTGTCACTGTGTCTGTGTGTATGTGTAAGAGTCTTAAACCCTACAATGTGGAGACCAAATGTCCCCACAAACATAGTAATACTGGTCATTTTTACTATGACATTTTTTGGTCCTAGTGAGGAAAACAGAGAGAAATCAAACTAAATTATGTTTATTTGAAAATGTAAAATTCAGAAAAGTTTGTGTGAGGGTTTGGTTTAGGGGTAGGGTTAGGAGATATAAAATACAATTTGTGTAGTATACAAATTATTTTGTCTATGGAAAGTCCCCAAAAAACATGAAAACCCAAAATGTGTGTGTGTTTTTGTGTGCAGGTTCATGGTAATTGTGTGTGTAAACACCACACTTCTGGACTGAACTGTGAGGAGTGTGAGGACTTTTATCAAGATCTGCCCTGGAGACCAGCAGTGGGCCGCAAAACAAACGCATGCAAGAGTATGACACACACAGATGCAACTTTATTAGTAAAATAGTTGAAATTATATTATATTATTATCATTTTTATTTCAAAAGGAGTTTATTATTTGTTTTTAATTATTATTTATTTTTGATTACTTTTTATTTGTATTTTTCTAATAATGTATATATAATAATTAATTATTATCATTTTTATTTAAAAAACGGTTTTATTATTTATTTATTATTTATTTATTTTTGATTACTTTTTATAGACATTATTTTCAATAATGTTTGACAAACACGCTTACATCGTTAAAAATAAATAAACATTTCATTTTCAATACCTCTCACACATCTTTTCCATTGATGACATTTGTCAAACAAATAGATTCATTTAAATCCCACTCTTCATTTCCCACTGAAAATAGTTTCTGTCAGATATTCTTGACATTAATCCTGCTTTATGTTGTATGTAGAGCCATTGTAATACTGTATATCTGGCCTCTTTCTCTCCCTCTCTCTCTCTCTCTCTCTCTGACAGAATGTGAGTGTAACCATCACTCGTATTCCTGTCACTTTGACATGGCAGTGTATCATTCATCTGGTAACATAAGTGGAGGTGTGTGTGATGATTGTCAACACAACACAGAAGGCCAATGGTGTCAGACCTGCAAACCATTCTATTTCCAGCACCCTGACAGAGACATCAGAGACCCCAACATCTGTAAACGTAAGTCTGTTTGTGTATTACAGTAGTTGTATTTGACCATACAGAAGCGTTCTATTGATCTGTATAACTTGTGAATTTTAAACATTAAAATAAAGCTCTACTGGCAGCATCTGCTGACATTACAAAATATTTTAGACTCATCTCTCAGTCTGAGAGTCCGAGAACAAATGAAACTTTTTTCTTCAGCAGAACACAAAAGAAGATACATGGAATTATGTTGGTAACCGAACTATGGCGATATGCATTGACTTGCATTGGATTTTGTGTCCATAGAATAAAAGTGAATAGATACTGCGATTGTTTGGTTACCAGCATTTTTCAAAATATCTTCTTCTGTGTTCTGCTGAAGAAAGAAAGTCATACAGGTTTGAAACGATAAGAGGGTGACTATGACAGAATTTTCATTTTTGGGTGAACCGTCCCTTTAATGTTTGTGTTTAGCTTGTGACTGTGACCCCAGGGGCTCTCTAAACGGAGGCATATGTGACAGCGCTACAGATGTACTGGAAGATATGATTGCTGGACAGTGTCACTGCAAACCTAATGTTGAAGGAGAACGCTGTGACCACTGTAAAAAGGGACATTACGGCCTCAGTGATGACCCACTGGGATGTCTGCGTCAGTAAACATACACACATCTGATTTATCTGAACAGTCTCTCAGAACTTTAAAACACTTCCTGTTAGTTAATTTTTTTTCTTTCATTTTTGTGTTTATGGCCACAGCGTGCAGCTGTAATCCTCTGGGCACACTCTCAGCAGGAGGTCCCTGTGATACAGAGACAGGAAGCTGTTATTGCAAACGTCTTGTCACCGGACGAAACTGTGACCAGTGTTTGGTAAGAGAGCATTAGTCAATAGCCTGGGATCATACTGGGAATAAATCATTCCCAGTATTTTTGGTACATTTAGTAGTTCACTAGTCCATTTATGTATAAAATTACAATATATGACTATATAAGGTATACATGTTGTATAGTACAGAAATAAGAAGAATGCGGAAGAATATCCAAATACAGCCTTTGTGTTTGAGAGTAACTCTATTTTCGCTTTCAGCCTCAGCACTGGGGTCTCAGTAACGATATGGATGGCTGCAGACCATGTGACTGTGATGTGGGCGGGGCTTTGAATAATAAGTAAGAATCAGCTTTTACAGTTTTTCTCGATTGCTAAAACACTAAAACCCATTGGCTGAACAAAGTTCTCAGTTGCCTGAACTCATTTAGCTAATTGTGCAGTCTGTTGTCAATAACTTACACCATTTCACATGGCAAAACACAATTTGCAGATCTCACTTAGACTTTTCAGCAAAACTCAAAACACATTCTCATTCTCAAAACACATTCTGCACTCTAATGCACATGTCATCCATGCTGGTAAACACAAGTGGCAACAATCAAATACAAATAGAGAACACGTGTCATTGATAGAACACATCCACTCAAAATTGATTTAACCCGTTTCAAATGATGTGACGCAACCAATATAAGCCAGTTCAGAGAGCAAACAGGTTGTTGAAGGTGGGAAGGAGAAAGTCTGAGAATCGATAGAAGAAACAATGTGAGAAGGTGGGGTGGGCGACGAGGAGGAGGAGGGCAAGAAAGAGGAAGAGGAGGACGAAGAGGAAGAGGAAGACAAAGAGTGGAAATATCTGATGAAATTCGAGCAACAGTCATAGACCATGTTCTTGTCCATGGACTGACAATGAGGGAAGCAGGACATAGAGTGCATCCCAATTTGAGCCGATTTTCTGTGTCCACAATAGTAAGGACATTCAGAGAAGAGAACAGGTACAGTGTACTACTGTATTTTTGTAATTGCAAATTTATTTACTGTACTACACTATATGCAGCTGTTTCAATAGACATTTGTAAAGTTTATCACTGCATGTATAGTACTGCATGAATATTTTTTGTAACTGCACATCCACTTTTTGTAGAATTGCAAGGCTGCCACATGCAGGTGGAAGGACAGCTATATTCACTCGGGAGCAAGAGGCCGTTATAGTGGGCATGGTCCTTCAAGATAATGTAATACGACTCAGAGGAATCCAGGAACGAGTGATACAAGACAACACACACTTCCAGGGAATCGACAGTGTGAGCATTTCCACAATTGACCCGTGTCCTCCATCGTAACAGGATGCGAATGAAACAAGTATACAGAGTACCTTTTGAGCGCAACTTGCCCAGGGTGAAAAAACTGCGAGCTCAGTATGTGCAAGTAAGTGTACATTCAGAAACATTTACTGTAATCCAGATTGTCTACAGTACTAACACATACTATGTGAATGACATTACTCTTCAGTACATACGATGTATGCGAATCAGAAGTGCATACGGTAGGCCTAATTGTACTCTACAGTATAGCACTGTCTCTGTACGACTTACAAAATTCTAAATACAGTATATTGTATTTCTACACAGACAATATTTGACTTGGAATCCTTGGACAGACCCCATGACTTCATCTTTGTCGATGATCAATCTAACAAAGAGGAGAAGGAGAGGCCGAAACATGATTGGACATTTGTTAACATTACTGACTGCTCAATAGATTTTGACTGGTTGGAGGTTCATATCAACAAAGAACAAGAATTACAGTATCACAGAGACAAAGGACAAGTTTGTGAGATGCAGGGTACAGTATTGTAAAAATAGGGTTACAAGGAGGAGGAAGAACAACATTTTTTTGCAAAGAGCGAAGCAGAGTAGTCATTTCTGATCAATTTTGAGCTACTATGATAGAACATGTTTTCGTTCATCAAAAGACAATGACGAAAAAATATGGAATTTGTTTTGAGATTAAAAATTTACTTCTCCCAGAAAGCTATATGTTTTGAACAAAGCGTTTTCTATTTTTTTGGTGTATTGTTTACTGACGGCTTGATAGTGTATATCATTTTGATCACTTTGTTTATGATTTGAGAGCAGTGTTTGATTTTGAACACAGGTAAAACTGTTTTGAGGCGAACAGAGGTCAGAGGTTTTGTAAATAGTGCTTGAAGATGAGGTTTTGTGTTTAATGTTTTCATAAAATGGAGCAAGTTTTCAGAAATTGTGTTTTAGCAATCGAGAAAAACTGTAAACCAAATAATGTTTTATATATATATATATATAATGTAATAATTAGAGCACATTTCTACCATTTCTAGTTGTTTTCCAGAGACAGGACAGTGCGTATGTAAGGAACACATGTTTGGCAGGCGTTGTGACCAGGTGCACTCTGGGTACTATTTCGCAGGACTGGACCACTACACTTTTGAAGCTGAGGATGCATCTTTCGGACCGGTATTTGAGTTCTACACACTATATTAGCCCAAGTCAATACATTATAATGTATTAAACCAGTAACTTCATTAACACAGCAACAGGCGCACATTAGTTTATATAAGAATGTGTTTATTGCACACAGGGCGTGAGATTGGTTGAAAGACCTTTACCTGTGGATCGTAAGCCCACCTGGACAGGTCCAGGATTTGTAAAAGTACCAGAGGGCGAAACGCTGAGGTTCAACATTTACAATTTGCCACAGTCTATGGAATACAATTTCATGATCCGCTATGAACCACAGGTAATACACAAACGCAATATTCAACATATAACTTAATTATCTACTTATCTACTATAGAGTACATACATTGACACAAACATGACAAGCAAGTTTGGTTTCTCCGTTGTAGTTGCCTGATGAATGGGAGCAAGTATTGATGATGGTGGAGCGGCCCGACGCTGGTTACCCATCAGCTCTCTGCACTTCTACTTACAGTGATAAGCAAAGCATTTCACTGCATCCTGGATCCAGGTGAGATGGTATTTAGTGTATAGGGATGTACAAATATAAGTATTTGCAAAATTCACTTGGTGGGTTGCCTTAGTAAACTAGCTTTAAAGCAACACTTAGTTTTTTGTAGTTTTTTCGACCTTAAAATAATGTCTCTAAAATTATTTCAGTGGTAGAACAACTCTTAACCGGACGAATTATACTCCTGCTGCTATCTGAGCAGCCTCATAGTGGCTGCAACCACACTCTGTAAGTTCTGTGTTCGGGTCGGTAAACACAGCCCTGCCCATCCATGTTACTTTAAAGACTCCATGAAATCAGAATGAGTTTTGTGGCTTTTAGTTCATATGTGTTAGCTTTAAGGTCAGCTTTAAACTAGTGAACTCTCAAACGTTGAAGCATTTTACATTTTCATTATTTTTTGGGCGGGGGAAAACAGACTCAAAATATTGTCCAATCATTTTAATTCAGATGCTCTCTTAAATAAAAACGCCCCTTCCTCTACTACGAGTCGTATCAATTAGCAAGTAGCAAATCAGGTTAAACGTAAAAGCCGGTTGGCTATTAAAAAAAGGTGGACTAAGCATTACCTAGGCTGTGTCCAAATACCCCCATATCCTAATATGGGCCACTATTTGAGGGGACGGCCATTTTTAAACTCATAGTGGACATTAGTGCACTTACTCATTCCCATGATGCATAACAAAAACAAGTGTGCCACCATGTATAGAGGGTATGCATGTGACATCACATTCCCATGTGAACACGCCAAAACACGCTCCTTTGAGTGGCAAAACACTCCGCAAAATGGCAGCTTACAATATCAGGAAACGCAAAATTCCGTGAAACACATCAGTGTCCAAGGACACCTGGTTCCTTTGGAAGTCGTAAGGCTCACCGTCGAATCCAACTGCTTTTAATTTCAGCAAATAATTGCGTGTTTCAGTCCCGGGTTTCTTTGTTTCTCCTGTATTGAAAGCAGACATTTTGCTGCGTGTTTTACCACTCAAGGAAACGTGACCTTGTACTCAAGGGGGTGTGTCCCGGAGTGTTCACGTGGGAAAGTGATGTCAATGCATACCCACCCAATGCAAATTCACCCACTCGTTTTCATTTACTCTTTCAAGTATACTGTGAAGATATGTAGAGATAGTGAACGGGGTTTAGAAACAGCCCTCAACTTCATGTTTTAAAAGAAAATACTGTTTTTGGAATACGTTGACTATAAACAACCAGTGTGACTCATTTGTAATTGATAGTGCTTTTGTGTGTTGTGTTTATGTTCCAGATATGCGGTTCTTTCTAGTCCAGTGTGTTTGGAGAAGGGTCAGAACTACACTGTGAAATTTAACTTTCCACAGTACTCATCATACAGTTATCACTCCTCTCCTCACACACTTATTGATTCAGTAAGTACTGTACATATAATGATACACATTAACTAAACCTACCAGGGGCTCCCAAACCTTCATTCCAGGTATAATCTATCTCAAGACCCACAAAAATAGGAATCTATTAATAGAGACCTCATGGTACACCTACAATGTCAAAAACATTGCCAGTCTTTCATTGGACTCAAGTGTTTAGTGTTATTCCCTGCAACAGCCTTTACTGTACAGGAAACCCAATCCTAGGAAAATTCTTGAAATTATTGTAGAATTAAAAACAGTTTTTGATTTATTTATGAATTGAATTCATTTTCCCCCTTAAAACACTTCTAAATGCCATTGAAGCAGTTTTTTTAGATTTAAATTACTTTTGTAACTTTTTGTCTCTACAAGGTCTATTTGTCATGTTATGGTTTCCATATGATGACTTTCTTGAAAATATCTGCCCTGTAAGTTAGCAAAACTACTTATATACACATGATGAATCTTGACTCACAACACAACGGTGTGACCTCTGACCTCTATAGATAGTGCTGCTGCCAGTGGTGCAAGATCTGGATCTGTTTTCTGGAGGAGTCCAGCAGCAAGAGAACTGGGAAATGTTTCAGAAGTACCGATGTTTGGAACGCAGCCAAAGTGTTGTTCAAATCCCCATGACGGATATTTGTAGAGACTACATCTACAGCATATCTGCGCTAATGCACAATAAAGCTCTGGGTAAGACCATCAGATGAAGAATCAAAATCAAGTTCTATTTATTTAGTCTAGGCAAAAAAGCCTTTTTTTAATTCATCAATTATTATTTTTAGAAATTTTTAATTTAGAAAATACTTTTTTATTAGGAAAATCTTTTTCCATTATAAGTGGGAAAATGTAAATGATAAAAGTAGATTTGGTCTAATCTGTTTCTTTCCATCTCCTCTCATATATCCATTTATCTGCCAACAATTTATAATTTTTTGGTAAGTATGTGTGACCTGTGTGGTTCTCCACAGTTTTTCCTCTGGTCTTAGTGTGTCTTGTTAAGCAGCTCCACCTCTGGGCTCAGTGACCCCATGATGCAGCTCAGTTTCTGGGAAAATTACATTAAAATTCTATGGGGCAAATTCATTTCAGTAAAAAATGAACACAGTGGAGCACTGTTTTTTGGTTTCCCTTCCTCTCAATCCTTTTTCATTTTACTGGCAGAATGTAAATGTGACCCACGTGGTTCTCTGAGCTCTGTTTGCGACCCCAGCAGTGGCCAGTGCCAGTGTCGACCCAATGTTTCAGGCAGGAACTGTGACACCTGTGCTCCTGCGACCTTCTTGTTTGGACCTTCAGGATGCAGACGTTAGTGAACTCCACACATACACAAAAATATATGACTGAAATTTTTTTCATGAAAATCGTTTGATCTGAAGGCATATCTGAAAGTAACTGAAACTAGTTATGTGGAGAAAATATACTGTCCCATCATTTGTTTCTTTACAAAACAAAAAATAAATAAATAAATAAAAATGTTTAAATGAATGACTTGAACCAAATGACAATGTAACAAATTTGTTAAAAAGTTGCGTTTCGCTTAAATTTTTACTATTTCTTTATGAAGTTTAACCACGCTGAATACAAAAATCACGTAACTTTTTTTACCATCGACTGTACTCACAAAAAAACCCGAAAAAATATTTTCACACAAAAGTCTTTTATGACTAATACTGTACTCATGAACCAAGTTCCAGACGTTGTCACCTATCATCGCTTCATCCCACCTTCCCTGTGCAACACACATATCTAGACATTTTTGACAGTGACAATTGGAAAATATATTTTTTAAATGTGTGAAAATTTGTACAGCTCTTGTTTATTTGCAATATACTGATATATCGTAATTAATGATATAAGCTCAAAATTTACTTGCGCTAAATATACACTGAAATATTGATGCTACATGAAAATGAATATTACCACAATAATTAGCACCACGGAATTGTACAAGAACTATTGAAAGATCAGGCGAAATTTTTTACACTGTAAATAAAAAGCCCAGAATAGATGGAGACTATGTTTGAAAGACATCTCAGGCCTTGATGGTAACAAGAACTTGGTTGATAAAATGCCAGTAAGGGACTACACTGAACATGCAAAAATATAACATTGTTTTGATTTCTTTTGGTTTTTAGTCTAAACATAATTTCCAGTCAGATTATCACTGAACCACAGTTAATAGGTGTCTTTCCAATCCTTCCTCTGCAGCATGTGAATGTGACCCGCTGGGTTCTCAGAACCCATTCTGCCACCCCACCACTGGGCAGTGTTTGTGTGTGCCAGGGGCATATGGGCGCCAGTGTGCCAACTGTAAACCCAACCACTGGGGTTTCCCTCAGTGCCAACCCTGCTTCTGTAACGGGCACAGCGAGCAGTGCCACCCGCGTACAGGCGAGTGTCTGGACTGTAGGGGCTACACCACTGGCATTCATTGTGAGAGGTGAGAAAGGATAGCACAATGTTGACTTAAGAACCACTATCGCATGTCTCATCCATTTAAAGGCACAATATGTAATATTTTTGCAAAATATACAATCCAAGTCCCGTCAGGTTGATTTTCATTGGCAGTGGAATACAACTCCCATCATTTCACGTTCCTTCACAGCATCATCAAGCTACGCCTAAGTTTATTGTTTTGCGACCTCTAGTAGCGAAAAATACATATTGTGCCAATAAAGCACAATAAATACATAAAATTGTCTCCTTACCTTACCATGATTTCCACTTATAATAATCTATAAGGACTCGTTTTTTCATAAAATGTAAGTTTGACATGATTTGATTTTAACTCATGTAAAGATAAGAATGTAAAGTAACCTGCAATTTAAGATTCAAACAGAGGGGGCGATAGAGAGGCAGCAGTGACCATTTGCAGCTTTAAATAACTATACAACTCAAACACAACATGTCATTTACTTCCCAAAACCCTTTCCTCCAGATGTGCGAGTGGTTACCACGGCAGTGCTTTGCTTGGCTCATCTGAGCCATGTCGGCCCTGTTTGTGCCCTGACGGACCAGGCAGTGGCAGGCAGTTTGCTGAGAGCTGTTACCAAAATCGCAACTCTCTTCAAATGATCTGTGTATGTAGCTCAGGCTACAAAGGTAAATGCTTCTTCTGGGCAAATCAACAATGTGAACATACTATAATTCATGTAAAACAAATCCCACTTTTGCTCCTGGTCATTAGGGTCTAGGTGTGACGAATGCGCTCCTGGTTACTATGGTAACCCTCAGGTGCCAGGTGGCCAGTGCAGTCCATGTGAATGTAACAGTAATATTAACATGGAGGACCCAGAATCTTGTGATGCCCGCACTGGTGTCTGTCTCAAATGCCTGTTTCACACTGACGGTGATGTGTGCCAGTATTGTAGTCATGGTTACTATGGAGACGCCCATACACAGAACTGCAGAAGTGAGTGGCGTGTTTTTTGTTTGTGAGATTTTAAGCCTCTGTCTGTTTTTTAACCAGTTTTTTTTTTGGTATAATCTTGAATTTAGAGTGTATGTGCAACCCCATGGGCACTTCGAGACATAGCTGTGCCGACGGTCTGTGCGATTGTGACAGGATCAACGGGCAGTGCCAGTGCTTACCTGGCGTAGAGGGTCAGCAGTGTGACCGCTGTGTACCAGACACATGGAACATCAACAGTGGAAAAGGATGCCAACCCTGCCAGTGCCACCCCGAACACTCCTATAGTACATCCTGTGACCTGGTGTGAACACGCTTGCATAAAACTCCATGTACACCCGTTTTAAACATTTTAACATGTCAGATGCCATTCTGAGGCATGTAATGTAATTGTTTATGTGCCCCGAGACAGATCAACCACCAGTTGGCTCTACAAACTTTACAAATCATTACAAACTTAACACTATTTTCTATGTTTGTCTCTTCTCGTAAGCTGTCTGGTCGGTGTTCGTGTAAGCCCGGTTTTGGAGGCAGGACATGTGATGAGTGTAGAGACCTATTTTGGGGCGATCCTGAGGTCAAATGCTACGGTAAGTCTAGAATACACAAATAAACAGCACACTTCCATAGGGAAATGTCTTAAAACATGATGACATTGTTTGGGAATATTCTGTGAAGACTTGGTTGTTCTTGGACCTCTTTATGGATATTTACAGGAGGCCTTGGTTAGCTTATGACTGCTTTTGTTGCCCGTTTTAGCCATTTGCTTGCATTTTGTGTAAGAAATTCTTAGCATTACTGTAAACTGAGAGCAAAGGTTTGGTTGGAGGATTTTATAACTGTATATCATCTGGGGAAGACCCCACTCGGAGACCCCTCTTTTAATGACCCAAAACAGAGGGCAAACAGACTCTATATCAAGCCAAGAATCAACCATGAACGTCCCAAAACATGGAGAATATATACACATGTGTGAATGAGGGCACTAAATGAGACACAGGTGGTAATAATCAGTAACTATGGAAACCAATGAGAACACAATCTGTAACCAAGGCAACTCAATGAAATTAAATTACATTAACACTAAACATGACCATTTCTCTGCCTTTCCCTGCATACATTTTTTGTCTTGAAGTCCTGTCCACTCACAATTTCTACTCAATAAAATATTCTAGAGCTTGGCATAAATAAATCTGTTTAGATATGTGTGCTCCTTTTAACTCAACTTGTGTTGTCCCTTCTCTTTACTCACTTCTATTTACTTACTTTCCACGTAATTTACACAAAATGACACATAGTGTATATATATAAATATATTTTTGTTAAACACATACCCACTGGATGAGAAACACTGACGTAGAATGATCACATTCAAACAGTACTGTAAAAATACTTCAATATTATCCAGATAACCTTTTTTGTGGTGATGCGAATGTTTCCCGTGTGAAACTGGGCTGGTACAAACACACATGGGCCCGGTTTCACAGACAAGGCTTAAGGCTAGTCCCAGACTAAAATGAATGTGTGACCTGTCTTAACTGAATATGACTTGCCCAGAAATAACTTATAATATATCAGTGCCATTGTTTTGTCTCAAGATGCACACCAGTAATGCATTCTTCTAAGGCATTTTTATTAAAGCGACATAAATATCTTAATTCAACTAAGGTATAGTCCTGGCTTAAGCTAAACTGTGTCTGTGAAACCGGGCCATGGTCACAGTAAATAAACTCTTAGAAATGTTAATGTGTAAATGTTTGATGCAGTTTATTTAGTCTGTTGTAACTTTAAGCATAAATGTGCATTAGTGTTCAATTCAATTCAATTTTATTTATATAGCGCTTTTCACAATGTGCATTGTTCCAAAGCAGCTTTACAGGAGAAAATAAGAAAAAACTGAAAAACACAAAAAAGGTTAAACACAGCACAGTGCATGGTGTTTATAGAACAATAAAGATTATTCTAGTAAATATAATATCTAATAAATGCAGTCTCACGGTGGTTTATGTGAATGCTTGGCTGAAAAGATGTGTCTTTAATCTAGATTTAAATTGGGAGAGTGTGTCTGACCCTCGAATAGTATCGGGAAGGCTATTCTGGAGTTTAGGTGCTACGTATGAGAAAGCTCTGCCCCCTTTGGTGGATTTAGTTATTCTAGGTGTTATCAAAAGTCTGGAGTTTTGAGATCTTAGAGAGCGTGATGGGTTGTAGTGTGGTATAAGCTCTGTTATGTAGGTAGGGGCTAAACCGTTTAAGGCTTTATAAGTAATTAAAAGAACTTTAAAGTCAATACGATACTTAATGGGTAACCAGTGAAGGGTTGATAACATTGGGGTTATGTGATCGTATTTTCTGGACCTGGTTAGAACTCTGGCAGCTGCATTCTGAACTAACTAGTTTATTTATTGATGATGCAGGACAACCACTAAGCAGTGCATTACAGTAGTCAAGTCTTGAGGTTACAAATGCATGAATAAACTTCTCTGCATCAGCAACACATAGAATATTTCGTAATTTGGCAACATTTCTAAGGTGGAAGAAGGTTGTTTTTGTGACATTTGAGATGTGATTTTTAAATGACAGGTTGCTGTCTAATATAAAGCCTAGGTCTTTAACTGTATTTGTTTTAGTAACAGTGCAGCCTTGAATTTGCAGGTTATAATCTGAAATATTCTGATTACGTGTCTTTGGTCGGATAAGTAATATTTCTGTTTTATTAGAATTTAAAAAAAGGAAATTACAAGTCATCTAATGTTTTATATCTTCGATTCACTCTGCCAATTTGGATAGCTGGAAGGAATCATCTGGTCTTGATGAGATATATAGCTGAGTATCATCTGCATAACAGTGGAAGCTAATTCCATGTTTTCTAATAATGTTTCCAAGGGGCAGCATGTAAATGGAGAATAGCAAGGGTCCCTGAGGTAATCCATAATTTACTTGCGTTAGATTTGATGATTCCCCAATTAAATGGACAAATTGATGTCTGTCCGATAAGTAAGATCTGAACCATTGTAGTGCCTGTCCCTGAATACCGGTATAATTGTGTAAGCGATCTAGAAGTATTTTATGGTCTACAGCAGTGGTCACCAACCCTGCTCCTGGAGATCGACCGTCCTGCAGACAGCAGCTCCAACCCCGCTTCAGCACACCTGTCTGTAATTATCAAGCAAACCTGAACACCTTGATTAGATAGATCAGGTGTGTTTGATTGGGGTTAGAGCTGAAATCTTCAGGACGGTCGATCTCCAGGAGCAAGGTTGGTGACCACTGGTCTACAGTATCGAACGCAACACTAAGGTCAAGCAGGACTAGGAGTGAGATGTTACCTTTACCTGATGCTATAAGCAGGTCGTTTGTAATTTTAACGAGCGCAGTTTCAGTACTATGATGCGGTCTAAAGCCTGACTGAATTTTTTCGTGTATGTCATTATTTTGTAAGAAAGAGCACAACTGAGTGGACACTACTTTTTCTAGTATTTTAGACAGGTAAGGGAAATTTGAAATCGGTCTATAGTTTCCTAGTTCATTGGGGTCTAAGTTTGGTTTCTTGATAAGAGGCTTAATGACGGCCAGTTTAAAGGGTCCTGGGACATGGCCTAGATTAATTGACGAGTTGATAATGTTATAAATGGGCTCAATTGCAACGGGTAATAACTCTTTTAATAATTTAGTTGGTATGGGGTCTAATAAGCAAGTTGTAGGTTTAGATGTTGCAATAAGTTTAATTAAATCTTCCTGTTTTATAGGTGAAAAACACTGTAGGCTTTCTTTTGGGGCGATGGTTGGTACTAATTCATAGGACAGACTTGGAGGTTGAGTTTTTACTATTTTGTCTCGTATGTTTCCGATTTTCTCTAAAAACATTCATGAATTCTTTGCTACCAAGGTGCGGCGGAATACCCAGGTCAGGTGATGTCTGTTTATTTGTTAGTTTAGCAACTGTATTAAATATAAACCTTGGATTGTTTTTGTTAGTTTCTATGAGGTTACGGAGGTGCTCAGCTTTTGCTGCTTTTAGTGCCTTTTTATAACAGTTTGCACTCTCTTTACACGTAATTTTAAAGACCTCTAATTGGGTTTGTTTCCATTTGCGCTCCAGTTTACTTGTTTCTCTTTTAAGGGCGCGAGTGGTGCTATTGTACCATGGTGCTACGTTTTTCTCATTAATCTTTTTTGACTTCATAGGTGCGACAGCTTCTAATGTATTAGAGAAAAAAGTGCCCAATTTGCTGGTCATGTCATCGAGTGATTCTGTATTTATTGGTATGGTTATTAAAGGAGTCAGATCTGGCAAGCTCTTTGCGAAACTATCTTTAGTAGCCGAGGTAATTGTTCTACCCTGTCGATAACGAGTTAAACGGCTGATTTCTGCAGTGCGCAGTGTACATGTTATAAGATAGTGATCAGTGGCATCGTCACTTTGAGGTATAATATCTATATTGTTAGATCGGCTCCGTGAGATATAATCAAGTCTAGTGTATGATTAAATCGATGAGTGGGTCCAGTGATGTGTTGTGTTACTCCAAAAGAGTGTAGTAGCTCTGTAAACGCCACTGCTAATGCATCGTTAGCACTATCTACGTGGATATTAAAATCTCCGACAATTAGTACTTTATCAACATTAACCAATAGGTCTGATAAGAAGTCCGCGAACTCTTTCAGAAAATCAGTGTAGGGGGGTCTATACACAGTAGCCAATGTTGGTGTTCTAGTTGAATACAACCAAACACACAATGTCTTTTTCTCATTTCCTGTCTTATCTTTCTGGCAGAAACGCACTAATGCACATAACAGTATTGCAAAACATCTTATATTTAATGTGCTTGATTTAGTCAAGCAGTGGCATAGCGTCTGGGTATGCAGGGTATGAAGGTGCATATGGGCCCAGGGGATTGGGGGCCCGCAAGTTTTATTCATGCCGTTTAATATTGTAGAAAATTACTAGATGACTGATCTCAGATCTGGTCTACCCATGGGCACATGTGAGTGCGTCCTCCCCCAGAAAAAAATGTTGAATGTAAAAACGAAGTTTCTTCATGAAAAGCTTTAGTGGCGTAGTGAGTAAGACGCGTGACCAGAAGTTCTGACGCTAAATATTAACGAAAGATCGAATCCGCCTTTAGCCGAACTACATTTTTATATCACATATCAGATCATACAGGCATTTCTTTTCAACAAAATGAAAATATTTGAAATTGGCTAACAGGTGTTTAATAATAAATTACATGGTAAGGTTAGGGGTAGTAGAAAGGTCTTTATTGTCCCAATTAGTTGGAATCTATTTAATACATATAATCATTAACACTATTATTATTGTATAATGTACAACATTACTTTGTTTACCTTGCTGGGTCGAAACAGAATGAAGTTTAATTTATATAGACTCTGAATGAGTTCGTCAATGTCAATCTGGGGTGCGTTTCCTGAACAACCACATAACTCGCTGGTTAACCACCATAGTACAATGCATACTAGCTACTCACGACAACATCTGTCATTTGAACAACGTTGGTTCAACAACATAGTTGATGACGTCACATAGGTGGCGGAGAAATACTGTCTTCTAATTAATCCATTTAGATCGATTTAATCTTATATTATTGCTGTAAATAATGTACACTGCATCTGAAAACTATTTTTGTGATCGTATTTTTGCTCTCTGTTGTTTTATTTCACAATATTTAACTCATTCATAAGTTTCCTCCTACGTACTCCACCCAGGGATTTCTCAGGGTCCTAGAGCACATAGGTCCAGGTGCATGCACACTTTAAAAAAACAACGCTTCTATTTTCTTGACAAACTAAAAGATTTAAAATTGAATTTGTATATTTAGAATGATGGATATAGAATGCACTGCATGTTGCTTGCTTACCTTGCTCAAAAGCATGATGCCTGTAGTTCCAACCACGCAACTTTGCGATGATGCTTGCGATTGATTGTTGGAAGTATTTCAGGAAATGCTTGAATCGTTGAACTATGCTGAAACGACGGAACTTGCGACCATAGTTGGCTAACTATGCTTTTGGGAAACGCACCCCTGATTGAGTTGGCCAAACATATGAAGGAAGGCGAGGATTACTGTCCAATCAAATGAAAGAAGGCGGGATTTTCTATAGTGTCAGAAGCCGAGGTTGGAAGAGTGAAATAGCCAGATGTAAGTAGCTAAATGTTTAATGTTTGACAACTGTATAATCATATAAATGTTAGGGCCGTTCACATGTCGCGTGTAAAAACATGTGCAAAACGCTGGCTGCATCGCTTTTTCCCTCTTTTTGGCACTTGGGAGTTTGCGTTCCCTTGGGGTCTGCCGTTACGTAACATTTAAATAACATTTTAAGTAAGTAAACAACCGATGTCCAGTATTGCGCAACGCAGTCGTGAACAGACGGAGGGGGCCCGTTAAAAGTTTTTGCATATGGTCCCAGGCCTGACTTGCTACGCCACTGTAGTCAAGTAAACAACTTAAAGCGTTTTCTCTCAGGAGAAAGACCTGACGTCTCTCTGCACTCTGGGCCACCAAAACCTCCTCTGGACCAGTTCGCAGGTTCTAGTAGCCCCTGGGTGTCCTGACGAGGGGTTAAGCATGTGCCCACTGTAACACCTTGGGACGCATACGCTCGGGAACAAAGAGGCATCCCCTAGGGCCATTACCTGGGTCAGGCTGGTGCAGTTGGGCTTAGATCCCGGCCGTTATATTAAGGGGTTCCTGAAGGTTTTCCGACGGGATAGCTAAGACTGGGCCATCTTAAAATCCATGAAGCATCCGGAAGCTCCAGAGTCCACAAAAACCTGAACATGAAAGTCTCGTTTATCTAGGGTGATGGTGGCTTGGATCGTTAGACCAGAGGCCGTCGTGCAGGACGTAACTCCGATTCTCGCCCTGGTGTCCCTGCTCCAGGATGAGAGTTGGCTTTTCCCGACAGTTCGGGACAGGCTGTGCGAAAGTGGCCTGCTTTGCCACAGTAAAGACAACACCTCTCTCTGAATCTTCGGCTGCGTTCGACCTGGGATATCGGGTACCTCCCAGCTGCATGGGTTCATGCATGAGTCATTATGGGTAGAAGAGAAATTGTCCAGAGCAGCTTGAGCTTGACTGTTCTCTCGGGACCGTTCCAGCTGGTGTTCTGTGAGGCGATGGTCTACCCGGATAGCCATGTCAATGATGGACTCGAGATTGGGCACCGGGTCTCGGAAGGCCAACTTGTCCTTAAGCTTGGGTGACAGGGCATGGTGGAAGATCGCCTTAAGGGCGGGTTGATCCCAGCCACTCTCTGCTGCCAGTGTGCGAAACTCGATGGCGAGTTCAGCTGCGCTTCGTGTCCCTTGAGAAAGGCTTAACAGGCGACGATCAACGTCACGACTACTGCTTGGATGAAGAAACACTCTTCTCATTTCCTTGATGAAGAGCTGGCTATTAATGGTCAATGGGGACTTCTGATCCCACAATGCCGAAGCCCAGTCAAGCGCCTTGCCAGTGAGAAGGGTAATTATGTAAGCCACCTTGCTTGCTGATCTCAGTAGAGAAGCTGTTTGGTTGGAGCTCGAAAGTCAAGGTACACTGGGTGAGAAATCCTCTGCATCTCTCGGGGTTGCCATCATACCGTTCTGGTGCTGGTAATCTGGGCTCAGAAGATGTCCGAATGGGTCTGGATTGAGGTCCAGGAGGTTGCTGAAGCTCCTGAGGTGATGTGCCTTGAGACTGCAGGTGAAGGAGCAGGAGAATCTCAGGGAGAGCCTGATCGTGTCGTTGGATGGTCGTAGCTTGCTCAGAGAGTGCTGAGAGAATGTTTTCGATGCCTGGTGCTTGTTGGGATGCTTCTGCTGGGTTGGTTTCCATGGTTCAGTCTTGCTGTAACGGGTTGTGTGTAGTGAGTTTCGACCCGGGTCTCTGGTGTACTAAATGTGAGAGATAACACAGTGAGCTATTTTCAAAGGGAAGTAAACCCAATTGCAGAAGCTCAGAGATACAGGAGACTTGAGTTATCCAGCATGAATCTTTACTTAAAGTTAACACAAAATACAAAACAATATGGAAAGCCATGCTTCCAAAAACAGTGTAACAAAGAGTAGACACGAGGGTCTAAAAAACCATAACAAACTAGACTTAGCTTGAGAAGACCAACAGCTTGGATCACAGGAGTAATGGCTCAAGACTGAACACAGAGTCCACGAACAAACAGAGTAATAAAGGGTGTGACACAGGTGTGGGCGATCAGCACGTAATCAGGTGAAGAGATGTGACAGCAGCGACCCCTGCAGTCACGGAGCGACCAGAACTGAAATGAGTGTCCCTTTGGTGATGCCTGATAGGAGGCTCCCGAAGGTACCCCCTGCTGTAAGACAAAAGTCCTGGGCAGAAACAGGATCGTTATAATATTTGGCTGTACATGCTGTTATGGTATACCAGTACCACTGTTGTTTTATTGCAAAATAAAAAACGAATAGAACACGGTGCTTTAAGTTATCACAAAATTTTGCATTATATTACTATCTAAATTAAAGCATACACCCTTTTACCACCATTAAAATGTATATAATATAAATATTATACTATATTGTATAGTAATACTGTCAGGAACGTTCACGGAGAGAACTCAAATGCAGGCAGCGGTACACAAATAAACGAAAACTTTATTATACAAAAACAAAAGCCCACGATGAGGAGAAAAACGAGAACATGACAAATATAAACTGAAACAAAAGACACCCCAAGAGGCGGCAAAAAAACAAAACTAAAACTTACTTTTTTCAAACGACAGGACTAGGTAAATAACAGGCATCAAGACACAAGGTAAGCATATGGACATGGCAAGTTACGAAGCACAACGAAACAAAACCCCACAGGACAGCAAACACAAGGACATTAAATATGGGAACTAACAAGAGATAATTACACTAGGCAGGTGTGGGTAATGAAAACACTGGTGGAAACCAAAACGAGGGGGCGGGGTCAAGGGACGAGACAGGAGAATGCATGGCCATCATATACAAACAATTACCATGTGTCTCCACACAAAACACGTGGCTAGAATAGCTAGAATATCAAGACAAGAAGAGGCAGGATCATGACAAATATTGTATTTTATTTTATTTTAATTGTAATTTTCTAAAATGTATATTGTATTATATATAGTGTATTTTAATTGTTTTAGAATATTGTGAAATATATATAATTTTTTTAATTAATCATACCGTGTCTACACCAGATGCGACCGGCGTGACACGGCTTGTTCTAATGGGATTGTCGCCTCGCACCGCGTCGCATCCAGTGTGGACAAAATGTAAAATGAAAAGGTTCTAATGTGTTCTTTTGTCGCATTGCGCTGCATCCGGTGTAGACACGGTGTCAGCATTAATAAAGGCAGTAGCCCCATGATGTACAAAAACCATTCAAATTATATACTATTTGCTTTATGGATAATCTCCATAGTATAATTTCTTTTGATAACTGTGGCATGAAATATGTTCTTGACAGTCATAATCACCCAGATACATATTATTCCCTGTTCTAATATATTATGCATGTTAAAAAACAGATGTGCTCTCACACATTTGAGCAAGTTCTCTCTCTTTCACACACACACACACACACACACACATAGGAATTCACTCTTCCTTCCAGTACATTCAGGTTCCCATCCAAGACTTTAAATCATTTAAACGATTTTGACATTTTTATTTGTTATTTACGTGAGCATATGTTTGCGTTCCAGTATGTGACTGTGACCCACGAGGCATTGCCACTCAACAGTGTGATAAGATGTCTGGAGAATGCGTGTGCATAGAGGGAGTGTCCGGGCGAATGTGTGACTCCTGTGGGCGTGGCTACGTGGGGACCTTCCCTCAGTGTGAGCCGTGTCACAAGTGTTTTCGTGACTGGGACACTAACGTGGGAGAACTGACCAATCAAACACAGAGGCTGATGGACTCGGTAGAGGAGCTGAAAGACACGGGCTTGACGTCGCCTTATAAAGATACAATATCAAGTCTGGATGATGGGATAAAACAGCTCAGACAGATACTGGACGATGATAAGATTCATCAAACTCTGAAACACACGCAGAGTCTACGTCAGCAAGCTAAGTATGTATGAAACATCCACACACAACACAAACTTCTACTGTCCCCACTCACTGTTACATTAGATTTCACTTTATTTTACAGTATGTGCACATATGGCTTCTCTTACAAGATTTGTTTTTACTCCTTATGTCAGTGAGATGGCACCACTTTTGCGAGGATCCATGGACCGATCCGTATTAGATCTGGAGCAGATATCTGCCAATCAACAGAAGGCCATGGAGAATCTGAACAGTCTTACTGAGGAGGCCCAGAACCTACAGGAGACCTCCAGAGACAAAGAGCAGCAGGTTCTGAACATAAAACATTCAGACCCCAGAGGTGAACAGGGCACTCATACATACAGATGAAACCCACACGCAAATACACATTTACAGCTACAGGAAATCTTGAACACATTGTTAATTTTGTCTGCAGGTGCGATGGACAGCATCAGAGAATATTACAGGGAATCTTCAGGGGCGAATTTTATTGCCAGTCAAGCTGCATCTGATCCAGACAGTATAGTGCAACAGTCTGCTCAGCTACGGGGTGCCGCAAATGCAAGACTGGATGCAACCAAGAAAGAGTTTAACCTGAAACATCAGCTGCATGTACAGAGGATGGACAAAATAACATCTGATCTGGACTCCAAAGATCTTTCAGAACTCAGCCAGCAGGTAAGTCAATATGATTTTTTACAGTTGATGTTTTTGAGTACTATATAAGTCTCTAAATTTACACTGTAAAAAAAACTGACGTTTTCTGACAGCTGGGGCCCCAGAAATAAACCGTAAACTTTTTTTCCCTGTAAAATTACATGGTCTCGCCGTTTATTTGCAATCTTTTTATTTTTATCTTTCAAAAATTCCCTAAAATTACAGTTTTTTGACATTATGGTTTAAAAAAGGACAGAAAATGTATGTGAAATTACCCCTAAATCTATTAACTTTTTTAAACAAAGTAAAAAATAGGCCTGAATTTGTGGAAAAACTTAAATGAAAATCATAAATGTTAGCAATAAACTGGAAGAAGGCTAAACCAGAAATTAAATAAAAATTAGTTAAGCATATAGAACATGGCAAAATAAAAATAAATAATGAAATGAGAAAGACAAATAGCAAAATTGCTAAAACTAAGAATATAATTTAAAAAATCTACTTCAAAATATAAATAAAACAACAACAAAACTATAACTCAAAGGTGTAGGTTCCTGTTTAAAAGCTTGCGCTGCATGTTCATGCAGTTTATAAACAGTTTAAGAAATATTTAGGAAGAAAATATTTAGTATTTTTAGTATTTTCTAAAAATATTTAGTATTTTCTTCTTTTTAATTTGTACATTTTTGCAGTTGTTTTTTCCTGTTAGTTTAGTGGCAGTGGTTATTCGTTTCTGTTTAGTTTTATTGTTGATTAAACAGCGTTACATTTCTTAGGTCCATCTTGAAATATTGCTTTTTCCAGTGTATTGAAAAAGGATTGAAACATTTCCCATTTTTATTCTTGTATCAAAATCTAAAATTAATTTGTAATTCATTTTTATTGCTTTTAGTTAGTTTTGAAGGAAACATTTAAATTCAGTTTTTTTCATGCTAACTTTTTTATTTCTTTCTCAATTCAATGTTTTCATCTGATTTTCAAGTTCATATTATGTATGTGTTTTTTTAGGTGTGCGGAGGTCCACCAGGTCCGGACGGTTGCGCTGACTGTGGTGGTCTGGGGTGTGTTAACGAGGAAGGTGCGTCCCAGTGTGGGGGGACAGAATGTGAGACATTAGTGACCCAATCCCAAGAGGCCTTGAAAAGAGTCAAAAACCTTGACCAAGAGATCCTTCACAATTTAAGAGAAGTAGACAAGCTAAACAAGAAGGTAGGAATTCAAATTTACTCAAGGTTTCATTCATTTCTCATGCTTTGCTTTCCTTTGCTTGATTGAAAAATAGCATTAAAGATAATGTTTATACATTTAAAGATATAATTTCTAAAGAAAATAGCATGTGTGAGAATTTATGTAAGCACATACAGTATATGCATGTTTTTTAGGTGTCAGATGCTCGAGGTCGTGCGGATGAGGCCAAAATCAGCTCTCAGAATGTGTCACTGAGAGCCAATCAGAGTAAAGCACGAGTGGAACAGACTAATAATGAGCTCAGAGACCTCATTCAGCAAATTCGAGACTTCCTTACAAGTACGATTTGTTACATAAAACACACTGTGGAGTAACCCAAACCTGTTCAGCCTTATCATGTTTATTTAGCATTCATTTCTCACACATTTCTCTCATTTATAATGTTTGCTGCACCCCTGACTATTGACTATGACTATTATAACCTGAGATGTATCACAAATTCATTGGAAACTCTGCATGTGTGTGTAGAGACAACAGATCTGAAGCGTATAGAGGAAGTAGTTGATGAAGTGATGAAACTGAGTTTGCCGGTGTCATCCGGAGCACTGAAAGATCTGACCACAGAGATCCGTGACCATGTGGCCAGACTGACCCAGGTGGATGATATCCTGACCGAGACTGCAGAACACGCCCGCACTGCTGAGACTCTCCTGAAACAAGCACAGGCTGCCAAGTGAGCAAAACATACAGACATACAATATTTGGGTGCCCACAAGGCACTTTATATATTACATTTTTTTAAATCATTTCCAGCAAACAATATGTGATCATTTAAGAAATGATGGAAATTACATTTGTTTTCATTTCTAAATATCAGAGTGCTTTGTCTTGATAAAGCGAATTGCATTGTAATTTATAATAATAACATCATGTTTCACACACACACATTACAGCTTGATTAGAAATCATTATAAATTACTATTATATTATTTATAGTATATAAATTCATTAATAAATTATCATATTTATTACAAATAAAAAAACACATTTTGGTCACAAGCGATACTTTCCACATCACGTCTCATATCAAGTTTTTTAAGTTCACAATTGTGGCTCGTACAGTTTAAAGTATACCGTAAAAGTTAGTAAAATAGAACATTATAATATAGTTAAGATAGTTTAAGATTGCACGTCTGGGACAAGGATCAAACTAAGTGTTCATAAACATAAAAGCCATTTGTATACTTTAGATACATACAAATAAATTGAAATTAAAAATAAAATAAAAAAATCTGATATAATTAAATATGCTCTTGTCATATATACCAATATGCTGCATTTATAAACATTTAAATGTGTGTTGTGTTGTATATCACAGTGAGACAACCACAGCTCTGAAACAGGCCGCTGATGAAATAAAGGAAACTCTAGATGATACTGCACATGCACAGTTGGCAGCCAATGAAAGAATGAAGGAAGTTGAGAGCGATATGAACGTCACAAGACATCAAATCAATGCTGTAAGTGTGTATATGATGCATTTAAGTGAAGCCTTATTTTGATCACGCAGGTATACAGGCTCAAATGCTCATAGCTATAAAATTTCGCATGGCACTGTTATAAAATGAACATTCATAAAATTCATAAAAACATCACTATTTTTTAATTCCTAAGTTGACAAGTGGGGCAAACTTCTACAGCCTTTTTCTACGGGTATATCGTTTTTCTTCCCTTCAGTTAAACTACAGTCGTGGCTTTTAACTACTGTAAACACTTTTAGGATCATTTAGGTAAAGTTTTGGCTTATAAACAGTTAGTAACCTGATGTATGGCACATGCAGTTTGAGGTATTCATACCTGTCTCTGCGTAGCCTACATACCGTAAAGACTATTGATTATTACATGAACATTTAAAAAAATAGATAAATGCCAAAACATCACATAATGTCTGTGAAAGACATGTAAAAGGAATTCAATGTGTGGGTCTCAAGTGAATATTTCTTGTTTTAAGCATGTTTAGAAAAAGGCAACAAAAAATACCTTGTTTTCTTCAATGCAGTTTTAGTATCTTGTTATATTATACCCATAATCAGCTTGCGTTTCTGTGATATCTTACCTTGACCTGTGCATTTGCAGGTACAATCTATAACTGAAACGAGCGAGTTCAAATTGAGCACCAGCACACAAAGATTCTTGGATCTTGAAAGAGGAGTGGCTGAACTTCGAAAGAAAACTCAAGAGACGTCCAACAACGCAGAGCACATCCAGAAACAGGCTGAAGACATCAGCGAAGACGTTGAGAGAACTGAACGGGTAATAAAGTCTACATCTTCCTTTTAAAGGAATGGTTCACCCAGACTACTCGTGTAAATTTCCCATGAATGGATTTGGTATCACTATATCTGAAAATAAGCCTGTATATTTGTTTTGCATCATTTTTAGGACTTTGACTCACTTGTTCAACCTAAGTATGCACTGGTGAGTGGTCTGATCGAGCAGAACGGTGCGGTTGTGTATGATGCACGTCAGAGGTCTGAGAAACTCAGACAGGAGGCACAAGATTTACTAATAGATGCCACCAACAAACTACAGAGACTAAGAGGTAAATGCAGCTCACACATACACTTCTTTTATTCATGAAGTGGCTTAAATGATGACTGATTTGCTTTCACATGTTTCTATGACTCACTGTGATCTAGAGCTGGAGAGATCATTCGAAGGAAACCAGCAAACCCTCGTGATAAAAGCAGAGGAACTCGACAGACTGGAGAGTGAAGCCAGAAATGTTCTTCAGGAACTCAATCAGAAGGTTGCCATCTTTAGCACCTGCGCCTAAGAATCACTACAAAGACCTCGGCTGTGTCTCAATCAGCTCCCTTGTTCAGTAGTCAGGGCACTATTTTAAGGGCTATCTCATTCGTTCCAGTGCACTGAAACGTTCGTTCCCTAAAAATTCCCACAATGCACCGCAAAAACCAGGGAGCATCGACGCTCCCTATGTTCCCTTACCGGAAATCACGTGACAAGTTTTGAAGACGTTTAACCGAAATCGCACGAGTCAACTCGATGAACTTCATGAAACGCGAACTTTTGAAAAGACAAACGCTTATTTTATGTCATGTATAAACAAACGTTGCTAGACAGGCAGGCAACACAATCTACTAAACAGTTAAATCTAATAATCGACCAAATTTGTGCACTGATATGTTACAGAATAATGAAAGTGTTTCACATATGCACTTCAACAAGTATTTAAAAAATAAAGTCAGAGAGATGTCGGTTTTGCCGGTTGTTGATTAATACCCACTGTGAAGTATCACAACGCGCTTAAGCAGTCACGTTACAGGAAAATAAGTGAACAGTGTCCCAATGTGAAGTGAGCCAGGGTCCTTACCAGTGCCCCCATGTACAGTACACGATATACTGATTCAGGACCTAGGAACAAGAAGTAGCTGTGTTAACCACCACGCAAATGCGTAGGGCCCCGCTAGCTTGGGGGCCCCTCAGTGGCCAAAAGCGGTTAAATCATTTGATTCTTTTGACACCTGATCGGCCTGCGTGCGCTGCACCGAATAAGTCAAACGCACCTAATAACAGGCAGGTCTGACTCGGTGGAAAAACCAATCAAAACTTCTAATACAGCTAGGAGGTGGGATACCTGCGCTTTCTTTTTTTTTGTCTGAAGTAGAGTAAAGTAACACAGCAAAATATAATTCACAATATCAGACAGGAGTAATTTTAAGACGTCTTAAAAATCACATGTTGACATTCCGTTGTTATTAGATGCGTCTGCTAAAATTGTATGATAATTAGACCCTGGCTCCATATAGCGTTAAAAGCAAACTGCATATAGTATGTTTTTATACAAATGAGCAGATTTGAGACCAGTGCCTTGAACTCTGATTTCCCTGGAAACAGACAGGTTGCCTGTAGGGTTAGTTTTAAAACCATCTAGCAATGAATGTCAATCTGTTTACATTTGCCTGTTTCTAAAGCAGATCAATAACTTGTAGATATGTGTTTTGCTTGAAATTACATTAATAGGACTAATGCAATTGTTGTAATTGCCTAGTTGAAGTCGGTTTTTAGTTAGTTAGATCACAGCATCCATCATATATTTTTTTAGGGAGGAAAAGATATTTGATACACTTAAATATGTCTTTTGTATTCTTAAATATCTCCAGCAATAAAATTTTTAAGTGGGTTCACCATAGTCTAGAAAGCAAGCACTGTAATCTTTAGGGTTCTTAACTATTTAATAAAAATAATTTCAGTAATATTTGTGTTCATGCTACTGCATTTAGTTTAAATTATTATTGACGGCTCAAATTTTATAACATTTTTAAAGTATCAAAATTTGCCCCACAATTTTTGGAGTAGTGGTGCCCCTGGCATAGAAACACAATCATGAAGCACACATATCAAATATTTGATTCCAAAACAAAGAAGGTTTATTTTTTACCAAACTGTAAACAATTTTGTGTACTGTTATGCTGTTCAAAGTAAAATAAATCCAGCTTATATATATATATATATTTCATACAATTCCATATAGGCTTGCTCAATATTACTGTTTATATACACTGCATGTGTGGGGGGCCTCAGGTCTTGACTTTGTTTAGGGCCCCTGAAATGATAAAACACCCCTGGGAACAAGGGAGCTGATCGAGACACAGGGCTCATCCTGTGGTCAACTGCAAGTTTGATGCAATTGTGTATCGTTTAAAATAAGCTACTAAATGCCCTTGTGCCATTTATTTACTGCATATTTTACTCAATGTATTTTTGAATTAATGTATGAATTGTGAAAAATGTTCTGTATCACTGCAATAATTACATCTTTGAAGTTGACAAAGACACCCAGTATTATGATTAAAATGATAACTATTAAAGGCCAATTTCATCAACCTCACCATGAAAGTTTTTTATCAAAGGCTTTCAATATACTGGTGGCTCAGATGTAAACATTTGGTGGTTTAACTATATTTAATACCTCTCTTAGTTTTTAAAGGATTTTTTGTTTTCTATAATCATGCACTCTTTTCAGAATTGTCACATCCATAAGAGTCAACGTTCCTCATAAAGGGGCACATGAAAATTAAAATGTAACCATTTTATGTATATGAAGTGTGATTTCTTCTCCATTTGTTGGGTATTATTGCTTCTGTGAATTTTAATTCACAGAATTCCTACAAAGTATTTAGTCTTTCAAAAACATGTGTCCTCACATCCATAACACATGTTTCTATCCTACATCCAAAATAGAAAACGTGTTTAGCATGATTGATGTTTTTCTGACGTCTGAACTCTATTAACAGGGATTTGGCTATATAAACAGATAATTCAATATATTGTTAATAAATACATTCGCTAAAAGTTTCGGCTACACAAGTTATACGTTTTGACTGCAAGGTCACATTTATGTCTGAAATTTCCCAAAATAAAAAACAAACAAATTAAAACAAGCTCAGAATAAAATCAGGCACAGACAAAAACCAACGTGGCGGGGGGACCCCGCCTTTTGGTCTCACAATTTTGTGAGACCAAAAGTATAACAAAATTGATTACTAGGCTTAAATTACACCAAACTCGGCAGTACCAACGACAAATAACCAGCTCGTAGTAGCAAACACAAGGGCATTACATAGGAAAAGAACTGAGGTGAGTAATGATGGAAACAGGTGCAGGACATATACTGATAATTGATCTAATTGGCTATTTATCAAGAAAACAAGGGGTTTGATTATGACAGGTAAGCAACATTGTGTAGCTACGCACAAAATGGGCATTGCTATGTTTTATAAGCACTGCTTAACCTTTAATTATGACTGATGCATTTAGTATTTAAAATAAAAAATATATATTTTAGCAATAAAAACAGAATTGTTAGGTATTCGATGAGAATGAGTTAATTCACAGGCATAAATTAAACACTTAACCACAAGAGGGCGACAAACATCTAACGTCACTAAACAACGTTAATAGCCTGTGAACAAAATGTGGTAAATACCAGCTATAGTAAAACAGGACAAATACACAATATAACAAGCACATAAATTAAGACCACCCATTGTCCGACCCCGCTTGTTCTCTGCAGTGTTACAAAAGGGCTGGGGTCTATTCCAGCATCTCGGGTCATAAACAGGAAACACCCTGGAGAGATAGGGCTAGTGTGGAAATATTTTTCAATTAAAAGTATGATTTAATTATCAATATAATCAATAAGTGTTTTCTTTCATTAAATCATTAAGCTGTGTGCTTTTATCATGTGCTTGCTATTTTACTCAGTGAAAAGTTACTGTGGCGGGCGGAGTGAGACAGGATAAGTGGGGGTTGGAACCATAAATTTAACTAAGTCAACACACACACACACACACACACACACACACAAAGAGTCACACAGAAAAGAAATGTTATGAATCAATCCACTGCATTTGTTTTAAGTATAATCATGAGTTGTGATGTGTTTTAATGAATCATAGGATTAAGAAACAACGCTACATAATTAAAAGCATTAGATGATTGAGTGTTGACAACCCAAAGCTTTGTTACCTTTTTACATCTGATAATAAACTTCTGTTAAATTTTGGAGAACGTCTCCGTGCAAATTTTTGAGCATGCAGGACTGCCTTTTAAGTCCAACACTAGTTACGTAAAAACAAAATATACTGTATATAAATTTAGAGAAAGGAAGCTTTACCATAAAAGACCAAAGTTCTGTTAAACGCCACACGCATGAAATGTTCGAAAAAAACAATGAACAACTAGAGAAAAATCAGGCAATTTATTTCTCAGTTCAGAGAATGTCAGAGTTTCCTATTAGATAAACAATGGAGCATGTCTATAAAAAAATGTCCTGTTGTTAGATCATAACATTCAGACAGTATTCACAGAAAATTGCCGAGATAATAACAGTCTTTCTGTCAGTCAAACATGGGCATAAAAAGGTATTTTAAAATAATTTCTAAACAAAGCAGTAGTTCAAGGACATGGGTGAATTCAGATTTTGTGGCTTATGCAATTTTCAGTCAAACCACAGGCAGGCAAACACTCAAAACTGTCAGCGGTAATATAAGTGTAAGACTTTGCATTGTGGGAGTCGCTGAAGCATAGATTAAACAAAGCCATTCAACACAAATTGTCATTCTAACTAAAACAGAACACAGTCCAAATGGTGTCGCATATACTTAAACATGAAACAGGAGCGTTTGTTTTTGTTTCAATGAAGGCATTTCTATTATAAAACAAAAAATTAAATGATCAGCACAACTTCTCAAACTACAGAAAACGTCAACCACATTTAAATATTTCACAAATTTGGGCCCTGCGTGTAAAGTGCCGGTAAAAGGAACTTCAGGCCATCTGAACAGTACAAATAATGCTTTACGTTAGTAAACAGAAGAATCCCACAGTCATGTATCAATACCAAAATGAAAAGGACAAAAAAGCATATATTAATCGTGATTACTGTATTTAATTGTGATTACTAAAACCTTTTTTTTCATGACAATTACACATGAACTACACATAATAATGTAGGGGTGCTGTTCAATTGTTATAAATATAAAGTAGCATAGCAAAAAAAGTCAAAATAAATAAAAACAACACTTTAAAAATGTTCCTTACAAATTTTGTATTGTTTTTATTTTTATTTTGGAATAAAATATGACAGAGATTCAACTAAACAATTATCACCTACCTACTATAAAATTCTAAAATAAACCTGTTAAAAAGTCAATCTTAGCTTTTAAGACAGAAGACAAATGGAAACGTGTTAATTTAATACAATACAGTCACAAAGATGGACCCGTTTCTGCTACAGTACATCATGAACACTCTCTCACAGTCTTAATGCCATCGTCCTGGGCCAGTCACATTGAGAAGGGAGCACTTTATCCAACGAGAACATCCCTCATCTGGGCACCAGCATTCGCTCTACGGCACACGTCAAATGCTCCCAGTTACTCCAGCCGAACGCCAGTAGACACACACATAAGAAAGTCCCGAACACGTGTAGACGACTCCGCATCAGCGGTGCAGAAAATTTGGCGGCCGTGGAGACGCACACCAAGATGACGGTGACAATGGCCAGCATGATGTTGATGCATTTTCCCAGCAACACTTTGGCATCAGTGCCTTCCAACTGCAAGGCCTGCTGCTGCTGTTGCTGTAACTCTAACTTGCCCATTCGCGTCTGACAGGCCTCCAGCGCTTCCTGCAGAAAGACAGAATGCAGAATTATATTACAGAATCATACCCGAGTCATCCAACCAGATGAAAGAATATAAAAGATGTTTGCACTGGATATAAGATAAGGAAATTTTATAAAAGCTCAGCACATACAAAGAACCAAAAGTACATCAACGTCACTGTTCCTGTTCCTCTGGTAGAGCGTTGCATCAGAAGCACAAAAGTCATGTGTTCAATTCCAGGGAACACATGATAAAAAACCTTTATGAATACCTTACATGCACTGCAAATTTCTTTGGATAAAAGTTTCCACCAAAGGCATGAATGTAACTTTAATCTCTGATCTTGTTTTTGCTAAATAAAGTGGAATTTTGGACCAATGGGATTTTACGAGGGGCAGGTGAACATGACACGGGAGAGATAAAAACAGTGCTTTAGGGTAAAACTATGACTGACAAGAGATGTTCTTGTTTCTTTATCATGCCGAGTCTGGTTGAGACAAGAGTTTAACAAAATGTAATTTGCAAGCAAGTGTTTTTTTAAGTTGCCAGGTGCGTGTCAGCATCTTCGATCGTAATTCCCCAATCTTTCATAGTCCCTAAAGTATTTTGTTGTATGAATATGTCAATATTTAATATATCAAAAGAAAGAACAGAGCGTTTGCTTTAAAAAAATAATAATTCCAGCTTCATTATTTTTTATCCACACTTAAATGTGTTTTTTGGTTAAAAATGATTTTTTTTACAGAACATTTGTTGTTTATCCAATTCAAAACCATGATCAAAACAGATTTTCGCCCATTTCTGAAGTTGTAGATCAGAGGTTCTCAAAGTGGGGTCCGCAGTCCATAGCTAGGAGGTCCGTGGAATAATTTGTGACCTGTGCTAGCATAATGAAAGTTGGGGGGGAAGAGTCAAATGTTTAAACTAGGGTTCACTCTTGTCTGCAGTGGTTTTTCATCTACTTAAAGCCCACATAATTCCTAATGAAATAAATATTTAAATATATATATATATATATATATACTGTATATATTTGAAAATGTTTTTCAAAAAATAGAAACTAAACAAAATCCTATAATTTGCTATTCCAAATAAAAATACAATATTTTTGAAAACGTTTTTTAGAAAACAGAAACAAAACAAAATCCTAAGATTTGCATCATGCTTGATTAGACCAAAAAGAAAATAATTCTTCTAAAAGCAACAATATTGAGATACACTGTGTATCTTCAAAATCTGAAAAGATCTTAGGATTTATCCCCCAGCCCTATATGTACCTGTATATCTCGTGCTCTGTCATAAACCTGATAGGTCATCTTCTCCTCGATGCTGGCTAGCTCCTGTTTGAGGTTAGCCGTTTCATTCTGATGGAGCTCAGTGAGATCATTCAGCTGGTCCTCCAACTGTTCACACCTTACATAGGAAACATTCAGTGTTAGTGTGTCACAGAGAGATTATAGATAGCAAATGTGTCTCCCAAGACCACCATGATGTGTTTGGGATGTTAGTGTTGCCACACATCACAACTGATAATGAGATATCAACTGAAAGAGATCCGAGCACTACAATACAAGCATGAGCAGATTTTCTAAAAATGAAAAAGTTTATAAACTGTATATTAACCTGTACCGCTCTTCCTGTAGTGTTTGTGTTATACTCTCAAAGTCACATTTAAACTGGGTCTTCAAGGACTCGATGTCTTCGGCTAACAGATTTTGAGCCTCCCTCAACTCCCTGATCTCCTCCCAGGCCTCCGCCAGGCGACTGTTGTCCTCTTGGCCCCCTTCCTTCCCAAACCCGCTGTTGTGTCCCATAACACCCGATCCAGACACATGACCATTACTCTCTACCGATAATGAAGTCTCCGTGGAGCATTCATCATCGCTGGGGTATTTGTGTTTGGAGGTTAGCGTGGCGCTGCCGCTCAGAACTCGGCCTCCTCCTTCCGCCTGCAGACCGCCACCCGTCTCCATGGAGCTCTTGAGATGGGCGATGTTATCCGCACTGCCGAACTTGTTCCGAATGAGGTTGGCTATCTCGCGGGACTTGCTAAAGAAGAACGGCGGTGACAGCGAGACACCTGGGCCTATGGTTTTGACTTTGTCCAAATGCGGGTGCCGCCCGCTTCCCGTGACCACGGTTTCCTTGAGGTTGTCTTTGGGAAACTCGTGGAGGTCTTTGGAGGGTGGGGGCGTGTGTTTGGTCCCGTTCAAGACGTCGCACTCTTTCATCTTCCACTGATACTGCTCGAGCTTCTTTTGAAGTTGAACGATGTTGTGCGCCGTTTTCTGGTTCTTTTTCTCGAACACTTGTTTGATGCGGCTGCTCTGCTGCTTGTCGGCGCTGCCGATGAGTTTGAGGTACTCGGCCACGTTTTCATCCTGTAGATTTTGCTCGATTCGCAGCTGCTCCTTGACCTTCAGTATTTTCTGTTGCAAGCTGTCCAGTGCAGGATGCGATCGTGAGACGTCTCGTCCCGCCAGGTCTGTCGTGTCCAGGTCTAAACAGTTCTCTGAGCCACCTCTACGCATGACCGTCGGCACGCTGAGGGTGTTCCCGTCGCCGAACCTCTCCGCCTGAAAAAACATTAAATATATACAATTAATAATCAAATACAGATAACACCCCATTTTTTTAAGATGTGGAGACAAAACATGCATAATTTTTGTAGTGATAACTACTATGTTACGTAAACTATTATCTAACATAAGATTAATGCAGCATGAAATTCCAAGGTTGTTTTAAATGCACCAATTCTTGATCAAGTTTGTAATCCTGTTACCCTACCCTTCATGGCATAGTTTGTAAATATCATTATAATTATTTATATAAGAAACTAAATTATTTGAATTTGTCCCTTTTCAAAGTGCCACACAGTGACTATCAATAAATCAATAAAATAAATGAATAAAAAAAATTAAACCTGGCCTCACTAAGAACTACATCAGTACCTCAGCATGTACAAACACACTAACAAAAGATGGATGGAGGATGCAATTTTGTCATTTTCATCATTATTAGTCAACCACCACTACGACTAAGCAAAGCACTTTTCACAGAACACCTATTGTTATCTATTCTTAGGCTTGTATTATGCGTCTATGAAACTTTCAAATGTCAGAAATTTGCGTTGATATCAAGTTCGGCTGTTACTATGGCAACCTGCCATCAAGCAGTAACAGGTCTTCGGAGATCAGGGACAACGGCTTTTATGACTCAACTGGAGAGAAGATGCAGACCACAGGGAGAGAGTACACAGCCAACTGATTCACATCGTTCATGAATCTGAACAAATATGGTGAAATCCATATAATCGTTTGGAATCGATCAGATGTTTTTCTTAACACATTTTAACACACAAGTTTTAGAAGCTTTACTGATTTATGTTAAAGTCCCCGTGAACAGGAAGTTGCAATCGTTTTTACTTCCGTATTCTGACGCATTTCCGAGTGAAAAGGAATTTCAAAGTAGAAAATTAGTGGGCGTGGCTTGCATTTTTCACTGTGAATTGATTGGATGTATAAAAACAGGTGTTGCCTTTTGAAATGGAACTGGCAGCAGACTGACAGTTGAAGGGGAGGAGTTAACGGATGCCCCGCCCAAGCCATCTAATTTAGATCATTTAAGATGGATCGTCATTTCAGGGCAGAAGTGCATTTTCAGATTTTAACTGAAGATTATGAGGGTACTTGAATTTTAAAAAGAAAATGACACACATTGATAAGCCATTTACAATAAACGCTGCAATGTTTCATGAAAAAATAACAATTGCAATTTTTAATTTCACTGGGACTTTAAAGGAAATTTACTTAAAGATATTTCGAATTTGAACAATTTATTTTAAAAAACGCTGAAATTAACATTGTATTTTATTCAATATTTACTTAAAATTAGGGCTGTCAAACAGTAAATCGGAAATAATCGCATCCAGAATAAAGGTTTGTGTTTACATAATATAAGTTTATAAAACGTAATAAACAGTTATATATAATTTTAATTATAGATACATGTAAATATATACATGTAAATATTTCCTAAATATGTATACATGTATGTGTATGTGTTTATAAATACAAAATGAATATGCACAGTGCACAGACATATATTATGTAACCACAAACTTTTATTTTGGATGCGATTAATAGTGATTAATCGTTTGACAGCCCTACTTAAAACTAAACACAAACACCAGACTATCATTAAACTGAAAGATGGGTGGGTGCTGTCCGAAATAAAGTTACTATATGCTAAATGTAGTGAGTATAATATTCATTTTCAAGTGCATTTCCCACTGGCCTGTGAATTGAGTTTAATGATTAAAGCTTCTAATGATGTGTGCTTATCTGTCATTGAAGCACATTTGACCAGACCCTATTGATGTCTTAAGGGCAGAAATAGTCCTGTGGAGAACTAGGTCAAGCGAATCAAACATGTAAGAGTCTGTCGCGTCTAACCTTTCTTACTTTCCCCTTCCTGTGACATCCACACATCTGGTGTCTGACATGCATGACCAGATATATATATGTGTCGTGTATATATTTAAATGATAAGGTTTTATACATCAGTGGTTTTTCTTGTACTGCCCTAATCTGATCATTGTATCATCTTTATAACAGCACTTGTGTAGTTGCATAATATACACACACTATGTAACTGTTTGCTCATAACAGTACAGTACAATCCATTCCAGAATCCAGGCCTCACAATGACTGTGGTTTTAAACCCACTACAAATTGAACAGAAAAACGTGTGTACTGAGATTATAATCTGGACCAGGATTATTACTCAACAATGAAAGGGAAAAACAAAAGATTAGAGTTTGCATGTGGTCAGGGGAAGTGACCTCACAGCGGGCCGGTCATGTGAAGAACATTCCTTAACACACACACTGAACTCATAAAACCCTTCTCTGTGTGTGTGTGTGTGTGTGTGTGTGTGTGTGTGTGTGTGTGTGTGTGTGAGACTCATTGTTGTCCATGTGCTTTACTTAACGCTGAGGGCTGCAAACAACAGCCATTTATTTTTCCCTATGTGCACAGTAAACACACACACAGGCAAGCAGACCATATAAAGCACAATGCAAGCACAGTCTGCATTCAAATGTGAAGTGTGTATGTGCCAGATGTGGAGAATGAGGAAATGAAAGGCGACAGAAGAAACAGACTAAAGAACAAGTAGCTGAGATAGCAGTTTTTAACACAACTACTTTAGAATAGATGCCGTTCTTCACACTTCACACACACACACACACACACACGCACACACACACACGCACACACACGCACACACACACACGCACACACACACACACGCACGCACACAAGCACACACGCACACAAGCACACAAGCACACACGCACACACACACACACACACACACAGGGTAGATTTAAAGAACCAAAACACATCCTAGCAAAATTGCTGATCCAAGATCAGTTTTTTTCATGTTCTCTTACAAAAGAGTTAATCTGAACTCAAATCTACTCCTGAAATCAAGGGCTCTGTCATAATGAAACAGGTTTTTCTGCTGGCACCTTAAAACGATTTAACAGGTTAAACTGCACACACAACTCATGACTATGCATACTTGACAGGATTTCCAACAGAATTCAGTTTATTCCATCCCCCAGTACACATTAAACAAAATAATACCATTTCTAATGTATTTTAGCAAAAACTCTTTGATTGAAAATAACCCAAAAACTGTAGTCGAGTCACACACTCTTAAAAAGTTTAACTGTGATTTACTCCGCTTTTATTGGTGAAACAATTTACACTAAAAAAATCTGTACATTTTAAAACTGTGAAATCAATTAAATATACTGTTTAAATTGAGTAAATGCAAGTAAAAAAAATTGGTAAATCTGAGTGTCTCGGATATTTCTGTTAGAATTCATAAATACTTCAAGAGTATATAAAAAGTATAATTTCTTAATGTAATACTTATTTCTTTTAATTACATAAACTCAAATTTTAGAAAAAATGAATAGGGCCCTATGAAATCCATTTAATTTTTTCCCAAATTCCATTTTGTTTTTTCACAAATTCAGTTTTTACGGTTTTTATTTTTTTGGATTCCATGTTTTCCATCTTTTACTGTACAATAGTAAGTAATATCAACGCCAAGGTCATGGGTTCGATCCCAGGGGATTGCACATACTCAGATACAATGTATAGTATAATGCAATGTAAGACGCTTCGGAAACAAGAGTCTGCCAAAATGCGTACATGTAAATGTAATATATTTGCCCACATAAAAAATGAACTATAGTATTCACTTATAAACTATATTAAAAACCTACAATGGATACTTTTAACCATAAAGGGGAAAAATCTGAAATAAATTGGGTATAATGTTAACTATATTAATAAACCATCTAACCAGTACATTTTCTTTTTTCTTTTGTTTTCAGGTCTACTTAAATTTAAGTACTATTTTTAATGTAGTAATATTTTAAAAAAGTACTATTTTTATAAATTTTACTAGCAAATTAACTTCCATTTATTAAAGTAAATAATATTCTCAGTGGTCGAATTGTAAAAAAATTCAAGAGGGATGGTGTGGTAAAATGTGGGTGTGTTATAACTTATTCAAGTAAACCGGACTTTTATTTTAATGGGTCACCGCAAAGGGTGTTTGACAATAGCTTCAATGCATCTGAAAGCGCCACACAAGCATTACGCGTGCAGTACATGCAACCGAACCACTTTTAATACAGACACTTAAAACAAGCTGATTACTTTAACATAAATAATTATAATGTTATTTATAGCACAATTTGCACTTCCTGGTTAAGAAGTATTACATTTGCCAGATTCCGTGTTATATAGCAAATTTCGTCTTTATGTCTGGATTCCCCGATTCCGTATGCGTTTTTTGCATCACAGAAATCATAGGGCCCTAAATTAACTATTGGATTTTTAATAAATTTTTATATGTCCCACTCAAAAAAAATCACAAATGATTTTAAAAGATTTTATTAAACTAATATAGCTATTTATTTTTTTGTGAAATTTACTGAGCCAGTGGATTCTTTTTTACAGTGTATGTGCGATTTTGTGGGAAATGTCAGTTTGAGGTCATTTGACTTTAGTATGTAAATTGAAGTATGTAAATTAAACCTGCCATTTAATGTTTCAAACAGAGATGGTGATATTGAAGCAAGTACTTCAGCTTTAAATGTCAAAAAGTAAAAGGGCATCTGGGGATGTAACGATTCACCATGAGCCTGTTGAATCATCAATTAGAATCGATTTTCAAGTCCGTTGAGATGTTAAATGAATCGCAATACATGTTTTGAACAGCAGGGGCCGCTGTGCTTACAGCAAACTTGGTAAACGTAAATATGCTGAAATTTCTTTTTAAAAAATTATAATAAAGTTAGGAAAAGCACAGACAGTCTTTGCTTACATTAAAGAGTCTTTTGTATTACTCATTTTTTATTTGATTTAGATTTTTTAAATTGCAAGTTAGTTTTGTTATTTGACATCAAATATTTTTATTTTACAAAGAAATGTGCACCTAATGAACACTTGTGGTCTGTTGTAGCCAGCAAATACAACATGATAGAAAGAAACATTTTGTTCATAGTTTCACAGTACCTAGTCTTTTTATGTCATCACAGACTGCAACCTCACAATTTGGCACCATGTATTTAGTAATACAGGAAACATACAGTACTGTACATCTGCAGTACCCGTAGCTAAACTGCATTGTGCTAACAAGATTATTCATTCGAAATTCTTAAACATACACTGTCGCTTTGGATAGAAGTGTCCACCAAACAAATAAGCATAAGATGAATAAACATGACATAATCAAGCAGACTGACATAAGATGGTTGTGTGTTGGCAGCAGTGTATTTATGCATGTTTGTCAGCTAAAGCCTAATCCAGTCAAAAAAAGCCTCGTCTCAGAGGTAAGTGAATAAAGCAACACCAAACCCGCACAGACAAACAACTTAAATCCTATTTAAAAGGCCAAAACCTTATTATATATGCTTCTGCTTGTATTAAAGTATTACAAAGTGTCAAACACAAACAGTTTCCAAATGAAATGTTTGACTGTATGGCTGACTGCATATCTTAGCTTCTCCTGTCTTAAAGCAGCGTGTCTGCAATGAACCGCAGGAAACTGTTATGCTGTAATGAGGAAACTACAAAATAACAATGCTGTTCTTTAGAAGATCACTTGGTAAACAACTGATCTCATTTTTTTTATTATATATTATATCACAGTTGACATGCAGTAGAGCTCAAGTACAATTATTTAAAAGGGTCATTTGATTTTCTTTTTCACTGTAATGACCTAGAATTCATTTCCAATTTCTCACTGTTAGAATAAAACGGGACAAAATGTGTGCCTTTAAAGGAATAGTTCACCCAAAAATGAACATTTTGTCATCATTTACTCACCCTCAGATTGTTCCAACCAACCCTGTATAAATTTCTTTGTTCTGCTGAAAAAAGGAAGAAATTTGGAAGAAAACAAATCCGAGTGCGCGCTTATCTGTCATTACGGTAATAGAGAAGCTGCGCCATAAAAGCTTTTCATCAAGTTGCCTAGCATTTCAGGCTTTCAGGTTATTTTAAACTGTTTATAGGTGAGAATACTGTGTTGGTATGTTTATCAATTGTATCTTTCTTTAAAGTCTGTAGATGTCAGGCAAAAAAATCTTTCTAATGGCCATTATGAATTATGAATTTGTTATATACACAAGTTACTTGAATGCATTAATATTATTTAGGAAGTTTAACTTTTGCATTTGATGTAAAACTTAACAAAACAAATAAACCACTATAATTTACCTATGGTATTAGTTGTAAAAATGTCTCACTATAGTATAGGTTAACCATGAAATCTGTAATAATTTTAAAATAAAAATCCTAAATATTACCTTACCTAAATTAACTTTTTTTTGTCAGAACCTCTAGTAATGGATGTATTACTTTTAGTCGTCATTCAGAATCGTAAAAGAATCGCAATCTCTATTTGAAACAAAAGAATTGTGATTCTAAATTTAACCAGAAACGTGCAGCTCTAACGGACATTCTTCCAAATATATTCCTTTTGTGTTCAGCAGAAGAAAGAAATTTATACATGTTTGGAACAAATCTAAATGATGAAACAATATTCATTTTGGGGTGAACTATCCCTTTAAATCTTCTATTGAAGCCTCAAGTATTCTTATTGGCAAAACACTTTGTCTGGGAAAGAAGTAAAAAAGTGCTAACTCGGAGTTTAGTGTCAAAACAGTATAGTCTGGCAAAGCCACAGAATCAAAAATAATTTGTGCTAAATGAAGTCAGGAAAAAGTTCAGACACTCAGTTTTTTTGAACAATGTAAGCAGGGAACAGCCCTATGTTCGATAACCTTTTTCCATATCCCACCCTTAATGGTTATATGCCAACAGCAACAATTTCTAGGAATTTACTTAGTTCCTCATTACAAGTCCCCTGTGACTCGACAGGCTAAGTTTCTAAACAAAAAAAAACAAACATCAGTGACGCGTAAACGTGTTAAGTTTCTTTTTCCGGAATCCAACAATTTCAGAACAAGTCGCCTTCGCTTTCATTAAACAGTCATTTTGGACACAAGGTTTTCGGGTCTGAAATGTACAAAATGTTTTAGTAGTACAACTCAACCTAAACAAAAAAAACATTGCTTTGTAACTAGTTGTGACAGCAGTACATAATGAAACTGTTTCACTTTATAAAAAATAAAAGCTGTTTCCTACACTCGTGCTTGGCTACATACAGTACATGACATGAAATGTCTAATGCACTATACAGTATGAAGCCCTCTCGTCTATATTATTTTAAATATTCACAGTGTGGCCTGTTTATCTCATTAAAATCAGGTGCCAATACCACAGACAAACAAGAGAACTACATCCTCATTTGATAGAGATCATTTTACCCGCGTCAAACTATGTCTGCAGTCACCAAGTAAAAAAAGAGCCACATGACAAACTGGATGAACTGTAAATACACGCCACTAAGGTATTCTGGGACAACTGTGCTCACTGTCATTCTTCCTGTAAACAAAACCACGTCATGAGAAATCCGTTATCACACTGTTGTTACTTCAGAAACTGTATCTGCAGACACAAGACTCGGGTGTGTCCAGCTGGTGGGTCATGCATAAACTTGCCCGTCTTGCAAGTCATGTGACTAAGTTCAGAGAAACACTGCAGGGAAAGGCATATAATGTAGATGTTGTGTGTGAATTACAAAGGCCATTGTTGATGTTTAATCACGCTCAACAATCTCTGAAACATGCATTCAAATGCATTATGCTGCTGACCAATGACTGTATCAGCATTCGTACAGACATCAGAGATGATGGTGATGAGAACAGATCGACTTCCTGTACTTTATCTGTGCCCAATGAAGGACTGAAACCTGTCTATACATGCACAGCATGTAACAAAGCAGTTGTTACATGCCGTGCAAATTTTTGTTATTACGTCAATAGAATTAAAGGACAGTTCTGAGTTTAACACGCGCGGTATGCAGTCAATTACAACATTTAGACTTAAAGGTACAGTTCACTCAAAAATGAAAATTCTGTCATCATTTACTCACCCTCAAGTTGTTCCAAATCTGTATACATTTCTTTGTTCTGATGAACACAGAGAAAGATATTTGGAAGAATGCTTGTAACCAAACCGTTCTTGGCCACCATAGTAGGAAAAAATGCTTTATACATTTTTTTGTTCTGTTACACACAAAAGAAGATGTTTTGAAGAATGCAGGAACGCAAACAGTTCTGGGGCACTTTTAACTACAATTGTAATTTTTCCTACTATGGTAGTCAATAGTGGCCAAGAACTGTTTGGTTTTAAGCATTCTTCCAAATATCTTTCTCTGTGTTCATCAGAACAAAGAAATTTATATGAAAAAATGATGACAGAATTTTTATTTTTGGGTGAACTGTTCCTTTAAATTTAGAAATTTAAGTTTGTCCAAAATGTTAACAGAAGTATTTTACAGTGATGCACTTAGGGCTGGGCGATGTGTTACATTTTTTTTATCGATAATCGACTTAATATAATATCGGATGTGTTTGACTTCATGCAATGTTGCGCAGATGATCAATCTGAGGATACGGACCGGGAGGGAATTCGTTCCGGACCTGCCAAGTGCCAAACAAACACGCACACAGGGACGCGTGCACACACACACACACGCAGGCGCGCCACGCGCACAAACCAGTGTTGCAGTGACTTCTTTCATCAGGTAAAGCGCGTAGAAAAATGTTGCAGATCTCCTGAAATTTCATCCTACCCGTCAGATTGTCCTACCAGGCATGCGCACATCAATGTTACGTCATTTTTTTGCACTATAAAATCATCCTACCTGTTTATTTGATACTGTTACGGAATATGATCGTGTATTTTCGTTGTTAAATCATTCTACATATTATTTAATACCTGTAGTACAATTTGATTGGGTGTTGCATTGTAAATTAATCCTACATGTTTATTTTAAGATGGTCTATCTGACAGGGTATTTTGCATTGTAAAGTCATCCTACCTGTTTATTTTGTCGATGTGGTTTAGATTATATTAAGTTTTGCCCTGCGGTAGGAAAACCTGACAGGGTAGGACAATTCGAACACCGGTACAGCCCCGCGAGCGTGAGGTTTTGCTTTGCCGACGCAGCTCGTCCTTCTCTTGGTCTATCTGTGCAGCGACCGGCAGAAAACAACAGCACATTCAACACATTACCGAATAAAACAGCGTTTCCAAAATTCTGTCACTGTTACGGACTGCCTGGGCATATGAACAGTAACGTTCACACTAAAGCCTACATCGCATGATAATGTTATAACGCATATTTTCCATTATTATCAATTATCGTCTGGTATCTGTCTGTTGTAATCGACATCAGGATATTTGCGAGACATCGGCGATATACGATAACATCGCCCAGCCCTAATGCACTTACAACGGAAGTGTGGAAACTATTGTTCGCATTAAATGTGCATAGTAACTCTTCTTTTCTCTACAAAAAAACAATGCGTTTGTGGAGGGATTACTTTTCCAAGCAGAAGAACATCGGATTTCTAAAGTAATACATTGATACGTTAATTTTTCTTCATGTAAGCAGTCCGTTAAGGATAGCTTATGCTAATGAGGGAGGAGTCGAAATAAATGTAAAACATGTCAAAAATGAATTTGATAAAGCTTCACCTGTATTAAATCCAAATATTTCTCTCATTTGCATTCCAGAACACATAAGACCATTACCAAACTCATCCACAAGCTTTCTGTTGTTGAATATTCTGGGGCCTAGTCAGTTCCACAATCTTATTTATCACACACTAACTATAAGTTATGTTCACACAGGACACAATGTCACCACAGGAACCGAAACGCTAATAATTCATCGCAAGGAAGAGATTAAACGTGTCCTGCTCCCCCAGTGCACAACATGTAGACACCAAAAATGTTGACCATATCAAGAGTACACAGGTTATCCTCAACAAGAGAAATGCTACACCATTGTCTTAAGGAGAACTTAAGACAATAACTACTGTATAACTTGAAAACTTATATTGTATAAGCAGTAGGGCTGCACAATACATCAGAATTATCGAAATATTGAAAATGTGCATATCGCAATGGTTTGCAATAACTAAATAATTTAAAAAATACCAAAAGTTATGTTTAATTAAAGTTTCAAGCTGATGCAGATAGCAGAGCAACTGTGCCAAATTTTATCATTATTATTAGAAAAATGTGAAACATTTAGTTGTATAGTTTTAAGATTTAAAATATATTTTAATATAGTTTAAATTGATTTTACAGACTCAAAGCATTCTTGTAATGTGTATCCCGTATTGCTTTATATAGCAACTTATCATATATGGCATTTTTCTTCAATATCACACAGCCCTAATAAACAGCTATAAAGTTGGTTTAGAAATTATAAATATAACTAAAATGATAAATAACTACAAAAATAATGTGCAAGAAACTGTAAAACTATTTGCGCTACAAACCGGTATGTTTATAATTATAACAATACATAAAAAATAATATGGTAAGATCCTTGAAGTCTGCAACTTCAAGGAGCACAAAAAACTTTTTTTACAGCTGAAAATACTTAAAGTGGATGACACCAGAAGCCAGACGCATTAATGAAAAAAATGCCTGGCCCACTGTTAGTTAAAAATTAGGTGTATATTGTGTTTTGGGTGGTTTCTTAGTGCTCCAAAGTCCAACATCATGTCTTAAAGGAATAGTTCGCCTTCCAAATGAAAATTCTGTCATCATTTACTCACCCTGTTGTCATTTTAAACCTGTCTTACTTCCTTTCTTCTGCAGAACACAAAGGAAGATATTTTGAAAAATGTCGGTAACCAAAAACCAACTTTTTTCTATTTACCAACACTTTTCTAAACATCTTCTTTTGTGTTCTGCAGAAGAAAGAAAGTCATACAGGTTTGAAATGACAAGAGGGTGTGTAAATAATGACAGAATTCATTTTGAAGTTGAACTACTCCTTTAATGATAATCTTGTCCATTCATATGGCTTGGGTCTCCTGCCCAGTTTATTTTTTTATTGCCCAAGACAAAACCCGTAAATCTGATCACTTGAAAAAGTAACAGCACAGCACACCTCTCCTTGCTAAAGCCATGCGATTTACCGTATTATACAAATATATTTCTAGCACAAACAATGCGGGGCAAACGACATGCCAATGTTATGAATACCTAACCAAAGGTATGAGCAGTTATGCTGATGTTTGCCTTGGCAAACACAACTAATTATCTTTCTTTTAAAACAACAGTAGATATATTAAACGTGTAAACGTGTGCATGTGATCAGTTATCTATATACATGAAAGGATTATCAGACACTCACATGCTTGCTCTTTATAATTTTACAGTATAGTATATAGAGTACATTCTCCATCGCTTCACCAATGTAGTCATCTATACAGACAGACACAACGTGTTTATAAAACATCAAGCTGTACACGAAAAGCAATGCTACAATGGAGCTTTCTCTCCATTAACTCCTGAATTAATAATGCATGAATTGCTGGACACATTAACACATTCAATTAAGCTCTCAATTTACTCAAAGTGCAAATGTGTTTGACAGCCTCTGTTAATACACTCACTCAGTTTAAAAAGACACGCTTTCTGAGATCTTTAAAACAGTGATGATGTGGGTGCAGGAGGAGAGTGGCACACACGCAGTCTCAGTGCCAGGGGTCGAGGGCACATACACAACACACTGGAGCATTTGTTCGGCTTGCAACAGCCCGTCTCAAGACCCGAGCACATGTCCCAGCACGCCACCCATCACCCCGGTGTTATCAATGCATTTAGGCGTGTGTGAAACAGATACTTGGAATAGGGATTTTCATGACTGTTAACTATCTCATATGGGGAAACACCAGTGTAACCGGTCCAACTAGAACCAAGTATCACCATTGTCCGATCTGATTGCCTTTGAAAATGCTCTGTTGTGCAACACCGTTAGTAAACACTTTCACAGTAATTTGAGTTGTAGTGAACTAGTAGGTTTTTTTCTGATGTTTTCTGTTGTTTATACTATAGTCATAAAATCCTAATTGAATGGAATGGAATTAGGAAAGAAATTTAGAATGCTGTCAAAAAGACTTTTCTGTATATACCGACAATGAAACAATAAACTGTAATATAATTATAGCATAATTTTAATGTTACTGATAAAGACATTACTAGATCATTTTTAGTTGGACGTTTTTGGGGTTGATTTAATTTAGAAAAGTGTAATATCTAACCGAGTCAAACTTTATATAGTATATATATGGTAATACTTTAAAATACGGTGGCATTTTACATTAGTTAACATGAATAGACAATGAACAAAACTCATTCATCTTAATATTATGGACACTCGTAACACTATGCACAACAAAAATAAACAGATGCATTTGTATAACTTAACATTACCATTAACAAAGACTAATAAAAGATGTAAATAAAATATGTAGCTCATTGTTGTAATTGTAGTAAAACCAATACAAGCAGGAAAAGTGTAGTAACAAAGTCATGATAGCAGTACCGTGGTACCATGTCATACGTGAACTATAGCACCAAAACCACGGTTTTCAACGCAAAATATGGTGACTCAAGTATCAATGAAGTAAAACAATGGTCATTTTTCGCAAGCTAAGCACGATATTCGTAAACAGAAGCGGACGCAGATCAATTATTAACCATACAGAGCACAAAAACATTTGACATGCATCTCGAGCGCATAGGCTTAGACAGAAAACATACTGCACGGATTAAAACAGACTCGAACGTAATTTACCATGTCGCCGTGTAAGAAGGAGTTCCTCTCGAGTTCGGCTGAGGTTCGGTCGGCGCTGGGCATAGTTCACTTCAGTCCGGTCCGGTGAAACTGGACTTTCGTGTCGTTACGGCGGCGATTCGCTACATTGCGTAGCGTAGCAGTACAATGTGCCTCGCGCGCTCACTGTGTAGGTTCCTCTTTGTAATCTGCACGAGAGACTACCGTAAACGTACAGCCGAGAGAGAGAGAGAGAGAGAGAGAGAGAGAGAGAGAGAGAGAGAGAGAGAGAGAGAGAGACGCGACAGAGGGGCGGGGCTCTATCCCGTTATGGCGTGACAGTCATTTAGGGCAGTGGTTCTCACACTTTTTTGTTGTAAGGCCCACTTTGTGTTATGGTGCATCACTCTGCGCATCCCCAAAGAAAGACTTATAATCTAAAATTTACAATTTAAATTAAAGCTAAACATATTCGGTTATACAAAGCTGCAACATCAAGTCTTTTGGTTGGTGGTCTTATTTGGTCTTGTTTGATTGCATAAAATTCATGATAAATTTCTATACTTTATAAAATGACACAAAATCTGTGGCCCCCCTGGATCCATCTTGGGGCCCCCCGAGGGGACCAAGACCCCCAGTTTGAGAACCACTGATTTAGGGGGATGTACTACAGGTGGCAAAAAAACCCTACAGTAAAACCAGTAACATAATATAAGATTTTTTTTTCTGTAACTGCTGCTGACACAATGATGGAAACTAGTTAAAAACTACAGAAATACTAATACATAACGTTTGTTCGGCAAACGAGGATAAAAAAGACGCATGTTTCAGTGGCTTTAATGTTGGTACATTTACATTTGGCAGACGCTTTTATCCAATGCGACTTACATTGCATTATATTATACATTTGTATCCAAGTATGTGAAATCCCTGGGATCGAACCCATGACATTGGCGTTGCTACCACCATGCTCTAACCACTGAGCCAGGAAAGCATAGTAAGTAATCGATCTGACCTGGAAATTATGTCACAAGATAGTCCCTCACCATAAATAACCTTTATACGTAACAGCATAAATCTTTTATTCAAATGAGTGCTGAATATTTAAACATCTGCTGGTCTGAAAGAGTTATGTGTCAAGGCCAAACTGATTTAGGGTGTGTCAAGCTTTACAAACCTCTCTCTCTCTCTTTTGCATACACACATACTCAGTGTTATAGAGGTGAGAGGTCAGAATCACAAGGTCAGAACTCTACTCACTGTGATGGCATGATCACAGCTGACCTAAATTTGTTTACGATATCACATTTACATTTATTCATTTCACATACAAGTAGGAGAGCATTTAACATTTTGTCAACACGCTAAACAGTACTGTTAGTTTACAAGGCCACGCTTCTTGGAGGATCAAAGCTGGAGTAATGAACAACAAGATTTTTTTTTTGATTGGACACATTTATTGGTTAGTCAAATAAATGCGGGACAGGTATGTTTTGAGCTGTTTTTTGAAAGTTGTGAAGGATGCTGCCGTTCGTGTGGAGGCTGGCAGTTCATTCCACCACAGGGGAACCGAATGAGTGAAGGTTTTTGCAAGCGTTTTGGTGCCTCGCTGTGATGGAACAACCAGGCGTCGCTCATTTGCAGACCGAAGATGACTGGAGGGGATGGAGACCTGGAGCAGTGAGTTAAGGTAAAGGGGTGAAATTGCTGTTACCGTTCTGAAGGCCAGTGTCCGAGCTTTAAACTCGATGCGGGCGGCAACTGGCAGCCAGAGAAGTGAAATCAGGAGGGGTGTTACATGGGTTATTTTAGGCTGATTGAAAACTAGACGTGCAGCTGCATTATGGACTTAATGGCAAAAATGAACCAATAAAACAAATTCTTTCATCATTTACTCACCCACCCTCATGATTATGCATACCTTTCTTCTTATCTCTCATTTTAAAGAACGCTAACCAAACAACATTGGCCCCCACTGACTTCCATTGTATGGACACAAAACCACTGAGACATTTCCCAAAATATATATATATTTTGTTTCACAGAAGAAAGAGTCACATACAGGTTTTGAACAATATGATAGTGAATAAATGAGATTTTAACAAGTCATTTATTTTAGTCTTTTAATATTTGGGAGCTAATGTGTTGTGAATGGTTTAGTTCACACCAGGTCAAGAGGGACCACCCCTGAGGCTAGGATATTCAGACCAAATGATCTGAAAAAATTACAGCAGTCCTCTTTTCAATATGCTGCCTGATTTAAAGTATCATTAGCCCAAATTGTGTATAAAGGTGTGTTTAAACCCCTATTCCTATGTACGAGCAATGGGAATAGTGATGACTGCTTTAGTAAGCACCAACAGTTGTGGTTTAGTGATGCAATTCCATGGTAAAGTGTTATTCTCATTAATCCTGCTGTTAAATAAAATCATTTTCATATGAACAAATCCCTGACTGTGAATTGTCATATTTAATAAAATCCTACTGCAGGGTCGACACAGGAGGTGATTAGAACCAAAAATGAGTTATCGTAAGTAATAAAAGAATTCAAACAAAAATGAAATATTGTTGGGGTGGAATTCTGTATTTATGACTATGCGTTATGCTTTTGATGTACTAAAACATGAAATATACTTAACATGGCATAATTAGCCTAAATTTCTCCTACACTTTCAATGACATAAACATGACCGATTGCCAGATCAACACTATTCACGTTAAGCTTGTTCTTCCTTCTTATAAAAAAATGATATGGCTTAATGTATTAAAATTATGTCTGAGAAACATAGGAAACATACAAAATGATATAAAATGTATACTTTGTGGATAAAGTGCATAAAGCGACCAAGTGCATAAATAACTGATAAGCACAGAATCTCTTATTTTCATATTTCATAAATCTTAATTACATTAAAAAAAAAAAATTATGCATTTGGGGGACAAATTTATCCAAAGTCACTTAGAGTGCATTACAAGTAAGTAAAAGTTAATGTACATGTTCCCTGGGGATCAAACCCAAGACCTTTGCGTTGCATTGCGTTGTAATGCTTTACATTAGCACGAAACATATTTATGCAAGTATGTAGGCCTAATGTTATAGGCCAGCTCAAACTCTATACCTTTTTATAGCTTTTTCCTTTTAGAATAAATTTAAGGCAATCTTTTCACCAAAGTCTATATGTGACCTTGGACAACAAAACCAGTCTTATGGGTCAATTTTTCGAAATTGAGATTTTTACATAATCTGAAAGCTGAATAAATAAGATTTCTATTGATGTATGAGTTGATAGAATAGGGCAATAACTGGCTGAGATACAACCATTTAAAACTCTGGAATCTGAGAGCGCAAAAAAATCAAAATATTGAGAAAATTGCCTTTGAAGTTGTTAATCAGGGGCACTGTGGCAGACCATCCACTCACAAAAATAAAGTTTTTATATATTTAAGGTAGGAAATTTACAAAATATCTTCATAGAACATGATCTTTACTTAATATCCTAATGATTTTTGGCATAAAAGAAAAATCGATCATTTTGACCCACACAATGTATTTTTGTCTTTTACTAAAAATGTTCCCGTGCTACTTAAGACTGGTTTTGTGATCCAGGGTCACATATGTAATACTAGCATCCCTATCCTGTTTTTTCTGGTTGAAGTCATTTTAGATCTACAATGCTTCAGCATCTTGCTTAACTACCACCAGTTCTGGTACCTCTAATCTCCTGCTGTCTTCAAAACAAGTTTAGAACATCAAATATTCACCAGCTGTAAATATACTGTTCTCGAGGGCCTACTTTATTTCAAGTGTGTGAAATAGCCCTGCCAGCAATACCAAAGGCACATATACACACAATGAGGCTGATGCACCATTTAGCATGACGTGCATGAACAGACAGTTCAATGAGATCTCACTTACAGTGACTGAAACACACAAACACACACACTTTCATACTCTCCAAACACAAGCATCTTACACAATCATAGCAGCACTTGTTCTACCTGTGAGAGCTTGCAGATACATTCAGATCAGAGAAGATCACGTCTCTGGTTTTGACTCATCCCATCCAAAATTCCAAATTGTGTGTGTGTTCCACTGTTCCAAAACAGTTATTTGGCATCGTTGTGAGTGTTATGCTTTTAGATCCATTAAAAAGTTCAATAGAAGTTCATTGAACCCGACAAAGTGAACAGCCGTGACCCCGAACCACTGACACTCCAAGCAAGCAAGTCAACAGCAATTTAATGAATGTTATTTGAATGCTGTCCAATGTCAGAAAATGGTTACAGGTTCAACATTAGATATTCGCCATGTTATCGGTTTAGAAGTGTTTCAAACTTTGGCACTCTCTTGACCAATGATACTGTAATATAGGTGCATTAGAACCCCACAGCAACATTACGGTCACATTTTGACAACATTTAAAAAACCTAGTTATTTTGAATTCCCAGCTGACCTCAATGATCTGACCACCTTTTTTCCTCAGAATGTCTTCATCAATATGAAGCTGTCTAACAGCTGTGTCCCTAAAGCAGTGCTGCATTTTAATATCGTGACCTCAATCTCTCATACAGACAGATGGTAATGAATCCGTTTCAGTGACCCACAGACTGTAGCTGCCAAACATAATTAAATGAATGAATCATCACATCTGCTCCTACAGGAACACACAACTGCCTCCAAGTTTGTAGATGTTGCAGAAATGGATTTTATTTACAGCACCGGTAAAAAGTGAACCACATTTGATGAAAATATAGACACAATTTGACTTACACTTTCCTGCACATTATCTACACAGACTTCTATTGTTATTATATAAAGGTATTTATAGTGAATCTTAGTCCCTAAAATATTTTCAGAATAGAAAAAGAACAGAATTTTAGAATAGAAACAATATTAGGTGAGATCATTTTTTTACATTATCACTGTTTATTTATTACTTAGCATTTCCCATGACCATACGTTGGATCAGCATAGAGAATGGATGGATATCTCTACATAAACACAATTTCATGTGCATTACTAGTTAAAAAGGATTTTTTTCTCAAACCAACATACACACACAAATGCACACAGCTGTCAAAGTGTAAGAATAGGTGTTGTAAAGGACATGTCTTCTATATTTTTAACAATTAGTGAAAAGTCTAATGCCTACTGGTTGTTATGTAACTGAAAAAAGCCTAAACAAAGCCTAAATATTGACCAGTACTGTTAACTCACAAAATTCCCAGAAATATGGGTAAAATGAGACGTTGGAACAAGCTAAAATGGAAAAGGCAGGGAAATGTTTGATTTTTCACTAAAAAGCTATAAAAGTTAAAGTAGCTGCATTGTTCTGGAACAAAAGCAAATAAAGCAAAAAATATGTAGTTCCAAATCCTTCCGTGTCAACTTTCCATGATTAACCGTTTTATCAAAAAATAAAAATGCTGATCCAAACCTATGATTTCGTTTCATTCTTCTTGTACCTAAAGCTATACAATCTCAGCTGCATTTCTCAAATCTATCTGTGCATTTTTATCCATTCTATACCAATATGTAGGGTTGCAAAAAGTGTGCTGAAATTTAACCCCAGACTATCTCCATCCAAATGTAGAAAAACACCCCAAACAGGTGGCCAGTCTAAAGGGCTAATACAGACAAACATTCACATTCTCACACCCATAGGCAATTTAGATTCCAGCAATTCAACCTGCTGATGATGGAGAAACCGGAGTACCGAACACAGAGACAACCAGGGTCTCACCATGCTACCCATTCAGCCATTATTTGTACATATGCATATTTATTTTTGGTGTATCATGTTTGGTTAGACACATGAGAACCATTGTTGGTTATAGGAACCATTGACATCAAACCTGAGGTGATGGCAGGTCCTGATATGGCTATGTTTAAATGCTAATGTGAATAAGATATGAGATCTTAAACAGAAAGGAACATTTTAAGTGTCTTTGTTAATCTGTTTCTCACACAAATGTTATGATTTAAGAAGAGCTGGAATATATAATGCTTCCTGTAAGTCCTATATGGACTATTGTTATTAATAAGCTTTTTTTAGTCATCAAAACATTTTCTTTTGTGTTTCACAAGAGTATTTCGGTTATACCTACACAAAAGTAATTCAATGATAATGAAATTGTACTTTTTGCTTGCGCTATCCCTTTAACAACGAGTCAAACAGGATAAACACAAGTTTGCAAGCTTGTTATTTGCCCTTTGGCCCTTTAAAAATAACACTGTTATCTTTTATCATTCAGGTCGCTCCATTACTCACTTTCTCTATTCACTGCCCGTTCATTAGTTTCTTACACACCCACTTTCCGTTGTCTTCTCAGTAAATTAGCGCTGTGAACAACAAAAGGGAGAGAGCTAAAGAGAGACTAACAGATAAATCACTAAAAGATAAAAGATAGAAAAATGACTTTTGGTCTTTCAGGTCAGTCATCCCTCCTGGAGGACATGACATCATCTCACTTAGATTTAATCTTCTGAAGTGAGAGATGAAAAGGTATACGTGCACACAGAAATGCATTGGCTGGTCTTCCTTTTATCTCAGCCTTGGCTGGTATTTCTTTCATGACACACACCAGAAGTGCAGGTATACAGGACCGATTTTACTGTCTACAGTCAAAAATCTGAAAAGCCCCTCTGTTTATCAAGAACAGTGTGCAACAGTGACCATCAGTTTGAATAGAACTACTTTAAAAAGTGAAAATTCTGGCATTATTGGCATTACTGTATATACCATTATGATTACGATTTTGTCTTCATGATTATGGGTTGCATCATTTTCGCAGAGAATTTGACTAAACTTTATTTGTCTAAATCATGCTGACTGATGGTTTCTGATGCATGATTCTTGCATTCTATGGTCTGTATTAAAAGGTGTACTAATTCAGAAAAGCTGACAGTATCATAGCCTACTGTTGTCTTGAGGATCAAGAGAACTGAAATACAACTGACATGTCACACACCATGCAGCATTTACATCACACATAGTCTCTGAAGGAAATTTGGTTGGCAGTCTTGCTGTTACATTATTAATGATTCATCTTCCTGTCATTCACAAGTAAATTATTGATGAATACAGTACATGAAATGACCAAAGACTTGAGTCTAAATATAGCCCCTTTTCATCTAAGAAATCAAATCTTCCAGGTCTGTGGACTGTGAACACTGGACAAGCACATTAGCTATTATATGTACAATGCCAACATATGTTCAATATAACAAAAGCTGCAATAGGTAATCTTATTGAAAACAAATAAAAACAGTTATTGAGCGACTACAAATAAATGTGTGCTTAAAATGGTCTCCTAGCAATACCCTAATTTACAACAATAAGCTTATATGAATGATTTTTAAGTAGAACTGTCAGGTCAGATTTCATGGAGAAAAAATCTATTTGAAGTCATTTGACTACAAGTCACCTAAATGATGTAAAGTATTAGCAATTTTATGTTTCAAACAGAGGCGATAGAGAATCTTTAAAGCATTTGTTTAGTTTTGTGATTTATAATCTGTACAAAACACAACAGGAAGGGCCCACCTATGTTGTCCTGAAACAATCCCATCACAGTGTGAGTCTGTCTCACCAAAGCTTACGCACACAATAGTCAAAGTGGAGAAACCTGTGTATAAACACCAATGCCATCTGTGATCAACTGGAATTTCTTTCACAATAAAGATATTTTAAAAATAAATGTAACTTATACAAACTAACTTAACCTGCTTACTATGTTAATGTAACATTCTGGGTTCAAAACAGCTTAAGATGATGTTGTTGATGACTATGGAGCATTTTTACTCATCATTTTTTGGTTCAAGGGGTGGTTCAACATGCATTTTTACTTCTTTACAATGTTAAACGTGCTGGCTTCCCATGCTTGATTTGGACGTATGACGTATATTTCTGTGCTCAATACACTCTCCCAGCGTTCGTATTGGTTTCGGAAAGTTTTTTTCCAAACATGAAATTCCGTCATGTAACAACTTTTCTTAGTCCCATACTGGACAATTCTCCCGTAAAAGCATGCCCACGCATCAACCAGCGAGAGCGAGAGCGAGAGAAATAGCATGCGCACACCTCAACCTATTAGAGTCAGAGATAGGGCACGCCCATCAATATGCTAAGTTCAGCTGTGTTTGTTTGTTCACTGCATTTCGGTGAGGTATGTTACTGTACATAGAGCGTTTCATCGGACGCACGTGCGCCTGACCCACACTTAACTTCCGGTTTGTGTTTGGCTAGGTTCTAATATATAACTATCTATAATTTATGTTCATATTAATTTGTATTATTATTTTACTGTATAATGATTGTATTAGATAAACGATTTGTTGAATTTTGTTGTATGTTCATTATATTAAATAAACAATTTGTTGAATGGGTCCTGTAGTTCGGTCGCATTTAAAGAAACAGTATGGTACATTTACATCTAGTGGTTGAGCTTGGTATTGCAGTCTAAATTCAAAATATTGGAGAGGCAAGTTTAGCCAAGTAACAGTTCTTCTCAGTTTCTTTTGATTGTTATCAGAAATAATCTACAGGCACTCTATTGCTTGTGAATGTGTACCGGAAGGTCAGTTGGGGTCAAAAGTGCGCATTTGCAGTAACGTTTGTTTATGTTGTTAAGATGAAACAGTCTAGAAAGGGTGAACCTAACGCTGGATTTGGAGATCATTTGAAACTGATAGATGGAGCGGTCCCAGAGCTAAAAGATGCCGGACATGAACCGCACGCGGTAAGTGAACCTGAATCATATGTCTGTGTTTTGTGAGCAACAGGTTCGTACGTGCATAATGTAAACAACACAAACTTATAGTGAATCAACAGGGATAATGCAATGATGTAATGTGTGCTCATGCTTTAGTTCCGCCCCCCTGCACGCATTCAGGAGGTCAACTATTTTCAGAAATAATCATACAGCTGTATCTGTCTTTTATAAATATGATCAAACTAAATACTCTTCGAAGATACGAAGTATGCAATACTACTCTATAGGTACTCAAGATTACTATGAGATTGGCAGAAATTTAGTGTTACATCAAGTTTGTTTACAGTAATGCACTTGCCATAGAAGTCTATGGGACAAAACATTTCTAAAGGTTTATAAGCAGATTTTTTTGTATATATTATTCTGTATACACTGTAAAAAAATTAGACAGAATTTTAGAAAGAAATAAAATAAAAGTTTTTCCCTGTAAAATTACGTTTCCCCATTTTCTTGTAAATTGGCAATTTTACGTTTTTTTTACCATAATTTCCAAACTAAACTGTAAAAAAAACTGGGGCCTCACAAATAAACCATAAAATAACAGTTTTCCCTGTAAAATTACATGTTTTCCTCATTTTATTTGTAAAACAAATTTGTCATTTAAATTATTTTAAATGTATCATATTTTAAAAATTACATGAAAATTCTGTACAGTAAAATTCCATAAAATTACATTTTTTTAGACATTATACGTGATTAAAAACTGTAAGAAACAATAACAGAAAATGTATGTAAAATGTCGTTTTTTACAGTGTATTTGTATGTATGTGTTTTCTGAGCTGTTAAATGATCCAAATGGCACTTTTAGTAGTGGGACTACTTTCTAGGCAGATTAACTCTGTGCTTTAAGCAGTGCTTTGTGGATATCTACGTAATGTATCTTAATGTGTGCTCATTACTGGATCTACATGATCATAAGTTCAAATACTGGATATAATGTCACACACACAAGTTAAGTAATCGATAACACACCTCACATAACCTCATGTCAACTTGCATAGTGTATAATTTCTATGGACTATAGCTTTAAAACAGTGTGTATCTGAATTTGGTTAGCTGGGTTAACACTATTCCATGCTATCCAGAGAGCTTAACTTTAAATCTGGAACGTTGATTTAAGTACATTATGTTTAAATGGGTGGGATTGTGTGGCCTCTAAGCAATTGCAATATTTAGTAAACTGCATCAATCTCAAATCAGATCTTTTTATTCAACACACACAATCAATATAGATAGCAATAGTGTACTACTACATCAGTTGACTATAAAACTATATATTTTTCTAATGTCTGAAGCGTGTGGTGTCCATTCACAGGGAGTGGTCATACTGGAAACGGTTTGTTTTTACCCCTTCCTGTTGATAATACTTTTTCCTACAAGCGTTGTCTTCCTCTCTATGCATTCTATACAGTAAGAGCAGAAAAAGTGGGAAGGCAAGTGCAGAGATCCAACTATCTGGGCCAGAGCTAAATTTACTGCATTAAGTGCCACAAAATAAGGTCATACTGTGAAAACATAATCTGACAAGAACTAAGATTCACAACATATGTAACTTTTAAAGTCATATATTAAACAGTTGTAATGGGAATTGTATTGGTTTAAATGGAAACTATAATGGTCTTTGGGGTCTCTTCTGGTAATTGTGTTGGGTTTTATTGATGGGATGTTATCTGGCAGATGAAAACCGATAAAACATCATTAAATCAGAATGGAAAAAGGCCCAAAACACACTACATAAAGGAATTTTGAATGGAAACCATTCATGTTTCTATTTTAAACATCATTAAACCATTGCTGCATTTACAACCTGGCCCAGCAAACTTTAAAAGCTTGAACACCTAACTTAAATAATAACTACACTTTTTTACACATTTCATTTAAAAATATGAGCGGAGGTTTGTAAGTGCTTGTCACGGCATAATAATGTCATTATAATGTCTTTAAGTATTTTGGGTTTCTACCATAGTTCTGCCTTATCAAATACTACTATTGTAGTAAAAGGTTGTGGGAAGTTAAAAACACAGTGACTATTTAAGTAACATGAAAAGCATAAGGGATTGTACCTGAGAAGTGTGACGTTTATCTGACATAAGAGTGCAAAATAATAGACACAGTGACAAAAGAGGTGTGAAAATTTAAACCACTCGGTGGTGTGAAATGACACTATGCTAATATATAATTGATCGGCTCAAACCATTTTGCACTGTGTGTGTGCGTGTGTGTGCGTGTGGCAGCATTGAATAACAAAACATTGCAGTGTAGCAGTCTCACTGGTTGATACAGATGAGTTACAAGCAACTCTAACCTGTTAGAAGCCATTTACACTAAGCCGTTTTCAACTGAAAACAGAACTTTTTATGCGTTTTATGCGTTCATTTACATGACAACTGCATTTGGGGGACTGAAAACAAACCCTTGAAAACGGTCTCAAAGTACAAGTTTTTGAAAACGACTGCGTTGTCGTCTCCGTGTAAACTGCAAGACGCAACTTTCTGAAAACGCTGACGTCACGCGCATACTTTATCATATGATAATATCATAGTGCAGTGACATGGTGCTAAATTATCACAATAAGTACAAACAATAAGTTTGGATCTCTGAAGAGTTCATTTCTTGTTCACATTAGACAATTAAATTAGGCAATTTGCATGTGTTTTGGCACATGTGTGCAAAAGATAATGCACAATTCTCAACAATATGCACAATAACTAAAACCATATACCTTGTTGCTCAAAACCGATTAGCTGATTCTCAGTGAAACTGTCAATCTCTTCAAAACTTCTGAACATTCTTTCATCGTGTGAACCATCACATTCAAAATCATCCATTCGGTTATCAAAATATTTCAGGCATGCATGTATATTCTGTGAATATTTATGACATCGGAGGTTTGTAATGTGTGCTAAATTGGCAAATAGTCTGCCAATTCCAGTAAACACTAAACACACTCAACCAACCAATCAAGCAGATATGGAAGCATATATGGAATTTGCCCTACCATAGATGCCATGAATGCTGCTTGTGAGGAAATTATACAGTTATAGTAATCGCTATAGGAGATGGGTGAGCCACTCAAGGAGATTTTTTCCGCATTGCAAGAAAACCACCAGATGTGATGTGGATAAAAACCTTTGGCCAGAACAACAAGAGCGATTGCATGTGGTTTTTCATGGATGTCATTTTGTGTAACATGTATACGTAATACATTTACAGTAAAAATCAAGATGGATAAATCTTTTTCTGGGTACTACAGTACTGGTTATTTCAAGTAAACTTTTACTTACTGTAAGCTTTGTAACATTTTTGTATAGTACAGTAAACAGTCAATGTCATAAAGTAGTGCTTACAGTAAATAATATTTGTATATAACAATAATTTTCAAATAACTGCCACTGTGAAAAACAATTTAAACATTTTGATTAGTACGATTCACCCGATGCAAAAACACTTTCTATTTTGGTGGCACTGGCCAATTGTCTAACAAAATAGCAAGCTTTTGAAGCAAGAATTAAATGTTTTGAATCAGTTACATTTTGCATACATGCAATAGAGTTCTGATGTTCCAGCAAACAGTTTTGACGATTGAATTTAGAGTTTAGAGATTGTTAGCTCTCATTTGAGAAATGAGCCAAAGCGATTGAGAAAAACTGCAATGTATGGGGTATTTGCGCAAATGTATGCGGGTTACTCAAATACATTAGGGAAAATACCATGTTAAAAACAAGGTATAACAATAATATGTGATAATATCGCGGAAAACGAGATTGACGCGTGTTCGCGATTGACCCCCAACTGAACTTCCGGTACATTTCAAAGGCACTGTCTCCCTCTGTTGGCCAATATGTGTGTTACACTAAAAATCAACTATTTTATTAGAGAGAAAACAACCGGTCACTGGAAAGAAATAAGGGATATAATATAGCCTTTTTATGTTTTAATAAAATGTAACAAAATGTAAACACACTGCTCACAGTCCTGTGAAATACTGCAGCTGATCTGTTCAACAACAGGAAATAAAGCAAGTTGTGCATGAGGCCACACTGAGCTCCATTTGAATGAACTTGTTAATATAATCAAGATAATCCCTTTACTCAATAACATATAATTCACTTTAAGCACCAGGAACTAGGGCTGTCACGATTATGAAATTTGGCTGACGATTAATTGTCTAATAAATCATTGCGATTATGACGATTAATTGTCTGTTTTAGAGCTTTGACTTTGAATTCTTACATTTTTAATTCAGCTTTGAAACGACAATATTGTTCTGAATATAAAGACTATGTTCTTTTTCTTGGAAATACATAGGAAAAAAATTGGGTCATCATACTTAAGGTTTAGGCTTTTACCTGTCAATAATACAACCGCCAAATTCTTGTAAATTAAGTAAATTGATCAGGAGTGAATTGAAGCCACCATTAAAATGCTATCAGTCATAGGAAAGCTTCTAGTCTGTTTTTTTCTCACTTGCAAAACTACAATAAAAGTTTACTTCTATGTTAATGAGATTTTGGTAGACTGGTTTTCACACCGAAATAATATTAAATTGTACTGCAGGTTATTTTTATGGTATATGCTTCAGTTTTTTTTTAAGTGATTGTGTTGTGGTGGTACATTTTACAAGTATTACCATGCTTTAGTTACAATATATACAATAAAATATGCAATATGCAGATGCACTACAGCTCTCCCTAGTGTCTTCTATAGAGATGTGCAATAATTGCGATGATCTGAAACCATCGCGATGAGACGATTATTTAATAATCGTGACAGCCCTACGAGGAACCATTGGGGTATGTAAAAGCCATTTTTAATACAATCGCATCCAGTCAAGTCATATGCTACATTTGCAGAATATATATCTTATCTTAAAAAACTTTCTTTTACCTGCTTAGTTCAATATCAAAAATGAACTACAACACACAGTGTCAACAGTCACACTGAGACAAAGATTGTTTTTATGTTAATTTATTTAATTATAAATTTCAGTTACAATTTACAGAACGTCCCTGACAGGAGAATAAAGGTGGGATAGAATTACTGTGGGGAATTATTTCTCCCCAACTTTTGGCGGTACCCATTCATGGATCTTCCTGCGGGTGGTGGAATAAGGAACATAGCAGTTCAGTGTGCCACTGAGGTTAATCTGATGAACTTTAGCCAGGAACTTCTTAGGCTCTGGAGGGTGAGTGGTGGGGGGGTCATCAGTTATACAGTGCAGCCAACGATGCCTGAGAAAACCATTGAGGTACATCAGTTATAATTATTATAACCTGGCAAATAAGGCCAGCGTTGGGCTAATTAGGATGTAAAGTACTCCAGACAATGAGTGAACCAAGAGATCTTACATCCCTGTATTCAGACATTTGTTGTACTCAGTCATAATAGCAGTAAATATAAGCATGAATTATTTTAAGTGATCACATGCCCATGAATTCAGTAAAAATAATTAAATAAAGATTAAGAACCTTAAAGTGAATGTTCACCCAAAAATGAAAATTCTGCCATTCTGAAAATTCTGAAAAAACTCACCCTCTTGTCATTTCAAACCTGTACGACCTACTTTGAAATGATAGTTTTTATTTTTGGGTGAACTATCACTTTAACACTAACAAGAACCGTATAAAAAAATCTTACAAAACAAATTGCCTATTGCAAGGTTAAAGGTGGAACTAAGTTATAAAGTACATGCCAAACCCAGGGTTTTAGTATCTGTATATTACCATTCAGCAGGAACCATGCTGCCATCAACATCCCATACTGTCCTCTTGCCGTTCATCTCTGTGGTGTAAATGACCCATCTGTGACGGCCTGTAGGCAATAAATTAAACCAAACATAATCAGATGAAATAACAACACAGAAACAAATAAAGGCAATTAATTTTTTTATTACAATGAATTTTTTTAAAAGCAAATAAAGTCATACCAAAGAAGTATTTGTTGTCCTCGAAGTATTTGTTGCCATATTTGTCAATTCCCACCAAAGCTCCTGTCTTGATGTCATTCACCCTAAGAAACAAAAATTACTTCTTGGTTAAAATATTGTAAACATAAATTACTTTAAAAAGACAAGCATACAAAAAACAGAGAATGATTATTCAACGTTCTATCATATATGAAACAAATAAATTCTGGAAGGATCACATAAAAATCAAAATACTAAAATGAAATACCAATATTTGTATTTTAAGAACGTTGGTTTATGTAGGAGGGTTTTGGCAATATTCAACAAGCCGAACTTTGTTTTAAAATTAATTATGATAATTGCTCTATCATAGAAATTATTTGGACAGTATGATTCCATGCAACTAACGTACGTTTGTATTTTATATAATCTACTATGTTGTCTTATTTGTTTTAACTCAAACGTTACGTTGAGTCAATCTTATTTGCAATTGTGTTCAATTAATACAGAGTTTATACAAATAAATGATTTAGCCTGTAAAAAACACCGTTTCACATTCAGCTGTTCAGAGAGGTCATCGCTGTGAATTCAGCTGTCAACCGCTCTTAACTCTATCTTTTAAATAAAATTGTCTCTAAGGTACTTTGAGACATTGTTCTTTTAAATCACCTGAAAAGCTGAACGAAAAAACCTTTGATTCCGCCGTGACCGGTGAGCTGACCCACGGCCCGCCGCACTAGATTCGCGTAAGCCGCCATCACATCATTGCCGGAATCTAAACACCGACGGACTGTCCCACACTGTCAGTGTTCCGACTAAATTCCACCACTTCTATTCAGTTCCGCCACCACTTGTACAATCACAAGACATTCACAGAACCTTGTTGAGGATATTTTATTTCGGATTATGATTTAATCACCGACGGATTATGATTCTTATAAATGTGTGATTGTTTTATGTAAAATTTGAATTATATTGACATCCCGCTTAATCATTAATATCATAAATAAATGAACTCCAAGGGGCGGTTTCCTGGACCGGGCTTAAAGGGATACTTCACCCAAAAATGAAAATTCTGTCATCATTTACTCACCTTTGAGTTGTTCCAAATGTGTATAAATTTCTTTGTTCTGACGAACACAGAGAAAGATATTTGGAATAATGCTTATAACCAAACAGATCTCAACACCCATTGACTCCCGTGGAAAAACAACAATGGTAGTCAAAAGTGCCCCAGAACTGTTTGCTGTCCTAGATTCTTCAAAATGTCTTCTTTTGTGTTCAACAGAACAAAAAAAACGATAAAGTAATTTTTCCTACAATGGTAGTCAATGGGGGGCAAGATCTGTTTGGTTTTAAGCATTATTCCAAATATCTTTCTCCGTGTTCATCAGAACAAATAAATGTATACACATTTGGAACAACTCGAAGGTGAGTAAATGATGACAGAATTTTCATTTTTGGGTGAAGTATCACTTTAAGCCTAGTCCCACACTAATTTAAATGTTAGAGGTGTCTTAATAGAAAACAACATACACTGACATATCTTAAAATAAATCAGTGCGGTTTTGTTGATTTGTCGTTGATTTGTCTCAAGATGTCCACAAGTAGGCCTAATGTTTTTTTTTGTAAAGTATGTTTTTAAAAACTTATTAACTCCTAATTAACTAAGGCCTAGTCCTGGCTTAAATTTATCCCTGTCCGGGAAACCGCCCCCATATGTCAAGTTCAATAGCAACAGCTACAATGGTGCATGATGTACACTACAGTCCATTTGACTGAAAAAATATACCGTAAATACTTATAAACAACGAGTAAGTGACCCTAAGGGGATTTCTGAATGGTAGTGTATCCATATGGAACACATTAATACACAAAGGTTTACACTTTCATGCAGGGAACGAGAAAAATACACTCTTCAGTGCCAAATGAGTTAGTTTTTTCTCCATCTGCATGATCACAAAATGCATTTATTTAAACTGATGTATAGACAGTTAACAAACTTAATTAAAAAAGAGATTATATATCTCTTATTAATTCTTAACAACAGTAATATATACAGACCATTTACTTTAGAGTAAAAATACTCTATTTTGAATTAATCAGACTTTGAATGAATTCCAATGATTTCTACATGATGCCTAGACATTTTCTCAATATTTCATGCTTTCCAAAACCATGGAAACCCTGTTTGTTACAATGAACTGTTTTAAAAAAATCAGTCTTTATGCAAACAAACACTCAAATACCTGACATTTCCCTTGATTTGACATTTATTATTCCTATATATACAATTCATATACTTACAAGGAAAGTCAGTGCTTGCGTGGGGGGGGGTTGGCAAGTTCCTTGCACTTCTTGCGTCTTACAGACACTTTTCTAAACATAGGTAGCCTACATAATAAAATAAAAGCCAAAACATCCAACGGCAAAAGTAGCTGTTACCCACTTTATCAGTAATACACAAACCCATAAGACACAATCCATACACTGACAAAATAAAAAAGCAATGTCATAAAATTATGCCCGCATTCGTTCTTATGATTATATCATACAGACTGCTGTTTTGGCTCCGAGGGTCTGAGTGAGTAAACGGACATGGTTCTGTTTTTCAGTCAATGACATCTCGACATCAAGAGATGTGTGGCTGTGGGCGGGGCTTCAGTCACTCGATGATGCTGAGTGACTGGCTATTGTAGTCTGTGGACTCCATTTTGAGTATGTAGGGAATGATGCTGTCGATCTGAACATTCCCGATGAGGCCGGTGAAAAAGAGCTCCTCGGTCACAGCTGCGCTCATCAACCGCAGCGCAGGAAGACGCACCAACAGCTTCGACAGACTATAACAAAATATTTACAAATGAATTCTAACTCTAAATATTTATATGCAAGCGTTAATGTACAATATGCTGTGCTATATTGTACATATAGTTGTGGCTAAATTACATTGTTAGGGATGTATATTCATATTACGACCAGTGTTGGGTGTAGCTAGTTACTAAGTAATTAGTTACTGTAATTTAATTACTTTCCCTTGAAAAATTAAAGTAAGGGATCACTCTTATTTTTTCTGTAATTTAATTACAGTTACTTCTGATGTAGTTAAACTAAATACTTTGTGTAATATGTGTGTGTGCAGAAGAGGAATTCACATCAAAATTCAAAGTCTAACTTAAAAATCTGTGCTTTAATGTATAATTCTCACATTTGTAATTAATAATAATACTTTATGTAGTTTTATATTATTTATTTGAATGAATTGAAAGAGCTGTTTCATGTCTATCCTTGAATCACTTAACTCATCAAGGTTGATGTAGGATATAGAAAGTAATTAGTAATAAGTAATTAAATACTTTTTGAAGAGAGTAACTTGTACAGTAATCTAATTACATTATCGAATGTGTAATTAGTAACTAGTAATTAATTACTTTTTCAGAGTAACTTACCCAACACTGATTACGACACAGTCTTGAGTACATAACTGGTTACTGGTTAATAACATGAATGATATGCAAATTAGAGTTATTGAAACAATCAGGTGGCATCCTTAGAATAATCTTCTAAATATCACTAAATATTTCATTCTTTGAGTGGAAAAGTGCAGTCAGAGCTCACCGATATGTGTCCTCCGGGTACATTTTGCTCACGTAGTCCTGCAGTTCCATGTAAGCTTTCTCGTGAAAGCGTTCAATTTGAATAGTGCCATCCACTCCAGAGTGATCTGCGCATGAACACACATTGACATCATAGTTTACTTGAATATGTTTTCAATATAATCTTACACTGGTGTGTCTTACCTGGGCTGAAAAGCACCACGGCTTTGAGGTAAGCATACTCATAGGCGTCAGGGCTCATGCGGTTCATACTGTTACAAAACTCCTGCATACGCCAGATGTGCTCCATAACTTGCTTAGCCCTCTCTTGAGACAGTTTTTCTGTTAAACGCAAGCAGGTTCATTAGGTATCCACATGTCAATAAAGAGATTCAGTTTACCACCAGTTCATACACTATCATACAGAGTCAGCATACCTTCATCCAGACTGGACTGCAAGTGGTTGATTATGGCCGTGAGGATGGTCTCTACATTCATTATATGTGAACACTGAGCCAGACTTAAAGCAAACAATTCATTCCAGCAGGCCTTCATCAGGATAATGCTGTTCTCCGTGCTGAACAACAAAAAGGCAAAGACTGACATGAGAATATGAATCATTCATTGTTGGACCGAGTGTTCGTTGGATTTTTTTACGTACGCTAGGTGTAGGAAACATCACTTACCCAAGGGCCTGGAAAGCAGGAATGGAGCGTGCCCAATGCATTGAGAGGAAAAGCAGTCGAGATGCTGATTCACAGATGTAGTTCAGATTTAAGAAGTCTGGCATGGGCATTGGCATCATTAGCTAGACACAATCATTCAAACACACTGTTAGCAGCACACTGGTAGTCAATGGTGCCCCAGATCTGTTCGGTTACAAACATTTGTGTTCAGCAGAATTTATCATTTCATTTAAATGCTACAGATTTGGAACAACTCGAGTGTGAGTAAATGATGACAGAATTTTCATTTTTGTGTGAACTATCCCTTAAATCTCCAGTCATTTCTAACCTTAAAGGGCACGTGAATATCTGAAAGCAGTGGTCCTTCTAGTTCCAGCAGGGCGGTTGTTTGGTCATCAACTTTAACAGCAACAATCCCGTCGAGGGGCTCTTCCCCACAGCTCTCCTCCGGCTGAAGCACTTTTGTGAGTGTGTCTAATGCTCTAGACGCAAACAAACACAAATACGTAAACAGCCACATACTGTGCTGGTCTTAGTATCAGATTTAGTATCAGTATTTGTCTGTACCGTGTGACGTCATTGTGCTCTTCTCGCTGAACGTCGGTCATGACGCTGTCATCGTTGCTCATGGTCTCCATCCCTGATAGGTCTGTACTGATGTCCATCGCCTCACGACATTTGCTGAGGTGACCGAGAGATGTGACCACGTTGGCCAGGGTACCCAGATCACCCTGACTGCAATCATTCTTAAACATCAGAAAAATTGAACATTTTATGCGTCTTTCACATTGCTGAGGTTTGATTTTGTTCAAATTCAATAGACACTGGACTGGAATTCCCACAATACATGCAGAAATGCTGATAAAAGGCTATCTGCAGCTGTGTGAGTTTCTTACCTGATCGGGTGAAGACGGGATTAAAACAGTATTGTCAAGTTTAGAAAGAGACTGCTGTATGTTCAAGAGCATGTTGGAGTCCAGTAAACTTGTGGGTCTGAGATTAAACAAAGCAAGAGAATTTGAAATGCAAAAAACGTCGGAAATCATTTCTTTCTGATTTTGTCAGCAAACACCCACATACACACCCTACCTGGGGGTCTCTTTGTCGCTAACAAACGTTGGCATGGCGGCGAGAGGGCTGCAGAGGTTTTTGCGGATGTAGATCTTTTCGATGGAGGGCGCGCAGTTGGCTGGCTTCTCTCTTGACACTTCCACTGGCTTTCTCTCACATTGAACAGCTGTTGGGGACATTTCACCATCGTTTGTTTACATGTATGCAAAACAAACCACCCTTCAATAGATAACAGACACTAAGATTTTTGTATAAAATTTTGAGTATTTTTATGCGCATGTGATTTGTGCAATTGTGTTCCTAAAGGACTCACAGTCTTGTTTCATGCCGAGAGCCATGCAGCGCTGCAGTCTGCAGTACTGGCATCGGTTCCGATGATGTTTGTTAATGACACACTCTCCGGACCCCCGACACGTGTACACCAGATTCTTCCTGATGCTGCGCTTGAAGAAACCCTTACAGCCCTCACAGCTCACTGCGCCATAGTGTCGACCTGGACACAGAAACATGCATCTATTACATACATCGCTTTGTATTTGAATGAATCTAAATCACATTTTCTAAGAGCCTTACTGGTTGACATGGAGATGAATTTCCAAAAGTGTACCCATCGACTTAAATTCACCTTCAACTTGAATTTTTATTATATACTGTAATTATATTAGATATTATAGTAAATCAATATAATACAGTCAAACCAAAAAAAAATTCCAACACCAGACATCCATTACATACCTTTCTATCAAAATTATCTGACATTATCGAGATGAATTTGTTTTGACAGTGACTCTGTTTTAAACTGTAATCATGTGAGAAATGTTGAAGGTGTCTGAATACATTTCGGTTTGATTGTATAATAAATGTAATGGTTAAAATTACAAAATGTATAGATAGTATAGTATAGTAAATGGATGCTGCTGATTGGTCAATACAGCATCTCAGATGTATAAAATGCACAAAATAGGACCTAGCATAAACTAATTACTATTTAGTTACTAGTTTAGTAACTATTTACCTTTATCATAGTAAATAGCTAGGAAGATAAACTGTTTACTTCCTGTTCATTACTGCACAAAACACATAGTCAAAATAAGTCCTTGCTAAATGTTTTATCACAAAACCAGTCTTAAGTAGCACAGGAATATTTGTGGCAAAAGCCAAGAAAACGTTGTATAGGTAGATTTTTCTTTTATGCCAAAAACGATTAGGATATTAACTTCATGTTCCATGAAGATATTTAGTAAATTTCCTACCGTAAATATATCAAAACTTTTTTTGTGATTGGAGCAAAATTGCTCTAACAAAGATGGCCAGAAACACGCCTCCAAACATCCCTGCTGCTGCCCGCCCTTTGGGAATTACCCAAGCAAGTTTAGTATCTATGTAAAGCTTAGACATTCCGCTTTTGGGTTCATCTACTCTCCACAACGCCATTACAGCGGTTATCCCAAAGAGAGCGTTAAAACAAACCTGTTTCTTCTTAGCAGCGGCCTGCAACAGTGCCTCTGATGGACAACTTTAAAGGCGATTTTCTCAATATTTGGATTTTTTGCACCCTCAGATTCCAGAGATTTAAATAGTTGGATCGCGGCCAAATATGGTCCTATCCTAACAAACCATACATCAATGGGAAGCTTATTTATGCAGCTTTCACGTGATGCATAAATCTTAATTTCGAAAAATGTACCTATTAACTGGTTTTGTTGTCCTGGGTTACAAATGTTTTAGAAATGCGCTAGTATTGGCCTCCTATAAGTATTTATCGGATGATTTTGGATCCATTTAAAACCATCACATATCAGCTATAGCAAGAAAAAAGGCAACATAACAAACCAATATTTATTATTAGTCTGTTGCGCAATCCAACATGTTTCTTAGGATAAAATAAATAAATAGCTGTCAATGCAAAAACTGTACATAATATCCATTTAATAAATAAAAATAAAAAAATGTACGCATTAAGGTCATACCTTAATGCGTAATTATATGAAGTCACTGGTGAGATAGTAAATATGCTTTTTTTGTTAAATAGCTGATATGGGGATATGTCTTTGTGTGTTGTCTTACCTGAGGCTTTGTCTCCACAAACTACACAATACTCCACTGGAGCCTTTGTGGTGCCATGCTCTGAACCGTCTGTCACAAACTAAAAAAAAAAGATAGGATATTATCCGATAAACCTACATTATTGGGGTATCTACCAGTTGTTTGTATGCCCATTTACCTGAATCTGCTGTCCGGTCAGCTCAGGTGATGTGAAAAGCAGTTGATTGACAGCTGAACCATCTGCAGAGGTTAAGAAGACTTTGGCAGGCGAGTTCTCCTGTTTTATGAAAAGCTTGTCCTGGTTAGGGTAGTCCAGGTTTGCTAATATGAACTGCTGTTTGCCAGCTCCAGCCTGATCAATGGCTGTGAGTATCTGCACTTTTGGAGCCAGCGGCTGGTCTGTCACAATCTAAAACACACATATATTCAAACAGTGACTTTGAAACGAACTTCCATAACATTTGCAGTATCAAAGCTTCTAAAGTGTCTTAAGTGCAACTTACCTGTAGGCCTCCATCTGCAGACACCAGCTGAATTCTGGGACTTTCTCCCTCCATGATGCCAAACTCTCAAAGGCGTGTCTCAGACCCAGTGCCCCATTGGCCACACGTTCACCTGAGAAAATAAACACGCAACTTACAAAACCTGCAAGTTCTTTTAAGAAAGCTTCACTAAAATGAAATGTTTAGTTTGGGTGAAAACTTTAAGGGATACAAATACAAATTCGGTCATTGTTTATTCACCCACTTGTGGTTTAAAACGTGTATGTTTTTTTCTGTGGAATACAAAAGAAGATATTTTGAGAAATGTCTTAGTGGTTTTGTGTCCAACTGTCCATTCAATGGAAGTCAATGGGGCCCAATGCTGTTTGACTACCAACGATCTTAAAAAATATCTTCTATAATGTAAATACTAGTCATATTCAAGCAGAAATTATTTATTATATCATATGTGCTTTGAAATGAAATTATTTTTGTATTAGGCCTACTGTAAATTGGATTTTGTTGATCTATAGAGTATAAAGCGCTACACAAATAAAAGTTGACTAATATAAAGCCAACGAGTTGGCCAGTGAATTGAATAAGGACTCCTAATATTAAATCACCAATATAGTATTAATAAGCTCATGTTACACCTAACCACATGTTTTTTCTTTGTGTAGTCAGCTGTACAGATCGGATAAACTAAGAAAAATACTGAAATCTTATAGTCGTAGCTACGTTAGCATGCTAGCCGGTGTGGTGTGATTTTGTGTTTTTCTAATAATCGGTCATCCGAATGGTGGTAAACAAGTGTGATCCACTATGATTGACAGTTGTAGGGTCAGTAACCCATCAAGGGTGAGTGTGTGATCCGGGAAGATAAAGTTAGATCTGTTCCTGTAGGTTAAAGGTCATGATTGAAGGGTTAAAGATCCAAACGCAACCAATACACAGACGAGTCTTGCAATGCAATAGCTCTATACACATGGAGTAGGACACCGTATATCACCACACACCTACTTCATCGGAGGATCCAATAATCGGTCCGATTAATCTTTATTTGTTATATGATGTGTGTTTTTTAAGGCTCGTAGCAGCGCTGATATCATAGATGTAGAGTTAGCTTGCTAAATCGCAGCGTATCATACTCAAACACAACCATGACGATTGTTAGATATAATATTTAGATATTAGCATTTTAAATAACCATAAAACAACCATCCGGTTAGTTTATTGTCAGAAAATTATTTGTAATAATCTATTTAATCGCAGTTATTCCCTGTGACGCTAACCGATAGCATGCTAACTCGTGTTAGCAGGCCGGCTAACAACAGCGCATGTATTCTACTGAATCATTTATCCTTAACAGTAACCACACATACAGCGGTGGTTGACAACGGTAAACGCAGCAATCCTTACCCCAACAGCGTGTAATATTATCCAAATACTGTGTTGTTTTTATAAATAATCACAATCCGACGGCTCGGTGCTGCTACGGGAGGTCAGAGTTCGCGACCCGCTCAGAGTAGACAGACACGTCTGCGCATGCGCACACGAACTGCAGTAAGCACTGCTGAGTATGGGGAAGACTTGCGTTTGATTTACTTTCTAGTAACTGGTATTATGATTAACTTTAATGGGTGTTACATTTGTTTTTCGGTGTGCAGCAATAAAAGGAAGCCGAAAACGGTATGTACGAGTAATTTAATGCATAAGGTTCATTGGCTCATCACTGAGATGAGATGCACTCCTTTACATGTGAAAATAGACATGAGACTTATAAAGTGATAGGAATAGTAGATGATAGGTTATATCATACATTTTCTAAACATAAAAACCTTCAATTATGATTATTTTGTGACATAGATGGCCTATCCCACACCGCTCCTGTAGATTTCAGTTGATGTAATGTATTATAAAAAAAGCCTTGAAGTCTGCCCAGGCTTTGCCCTGTTACCAAGTTTTCATTTTTTAACTAAATGACTATGCAATGAATAAAAACATTATTAGCATCCTTTGCAGAACCTCTTATTTTCAGTCGCTTTCTTGTTTTTGTAATGTTTGTAAATGGGGCAATCTTAAAACATCTATTAGAATGACATTGTATAGTAAACAATAACTGGAAAGTAAATATTTGCACGTTGACCTTATGGAATAAAACTGAAGCGTATTTATGAACATTTCTTTGTTTGTCTTTGTCTTAATAGGACACCGCATCCATCACAAATTCACAAGTGGCCATGTTCCATTCCTTTACATTGTTTATTAAAAATTATTTGATCTTTACACTTATGTTGGGGCATAGCCTACTCCCTTGAAATCCTCAGATATTAAAAAATTAAATTAGGATGTCATGAATTTTTGGATGTAACAGTAAACAACCAGTGCCATGATAATCAGAAAGATGAGGAATAACAGATTATATTTAAAATGGACTCTTGGTAAACAAGCATCACTCAAATGGACAAAACAGTGCTGTATGATGTTTCCCAAAATCAAAACACTCAATAAACATAATGTAAACAAACATTCCAACACACAAGTGATCCATACGGAAGCTATTAAGGAAAAGAAATAGGGCCAGTAGGTGTGTTGCACTTTAAACGGTGAAAGATCTGTGGTTTGCTCTGCTTGGAGCTGAGAGAGAACCATAGTAAAAAATGTAGAGTATAATCATCTGTTTATTCCTGTTGGTCAAAATGTTAAGAGACATGAAGGTGCATTAAAGATATTAACGTGAAGATCTGTGTTACGACTCCCTGATAACAAAACTATTTTTTCTCTGGATTCACAGCCGGTGTGTTATAACGTGTTATATAGATCATTAAAACAGTGCTTAGTCAACCAGCCTGGCACTGTGTCTTTACTACCCAAAATTCATTGAGGACACTAAACACAACTATTTTAAATACACCTGCATTATATTACCATTTACAGAATATGTACACCTTGTCCAGTTACGTCCAGTATAACGTTTAAAACATCAGTCAAAAGGCCTACTTTGTACAAAATAGTTTTTTTTTTAAGTTTAAGATTATTGAAACATTTTATAAAGCCTAACTGAAGAACGTCATAAAATCAATGGGCCACATTCATTCAACATGAACAGACAGAACTTCTGTATATAGTATCAATCCTTCATAAAACCAATTGCATGTAAATTGTTGCATGCAACGGTTCACGTAAGAATGGTTTCGTGCAATATTAACACAGAAATGTATCTGCTTGTGTTTCATGAACAAGGTCCAAATATTTTTAAGCCTCCTTTTCCCCAGCTTTCACAGTTGAATCCAAAATCTCCCATAATGCACCATGCCAGACCGGACGGCTGGTTTCACGTGACAGTGCCAAAGGTGCGACCTGGCTTCAGACATTCCTTGTGTCATACTTCCTCATACACATTCAGACTTGACTATGAATCACGCTTAACCAAATCATTTCAACCTTCATCTGGTGACAAATGATACTGAATATACTGTGGATTCAAACCTTAACCTTAACAGATCATAATGGAGTGTTTTAATAAACTATCTAGTGTTCTAACAGTGGGCAAGAACATGGATTCATAATAAAGTAAACCTAACGGTCTATGAAAACATCAATATCTAGACCCTGTGACTGGTATTGTTACAACACCCGTCTGTTTCTAAGCTTGACACCCTGAATGTTTTGTGGGCTGGTTTCGTGAGAACGTGAAGCACCAAAAGAGAGCACAGCGAGGCAGTGTTTCCTACGAATTCCATTAAAAACAAAATCCTGGAGTTTAATAACTCACAATCATCTAGTCTGGTTGCTTATGATAGATTAATACATGAACTACATCTACCAGCATCCTTTGCTTCAAACTGGGTTCTGATTTGTGCATCCTCAGCATTCTGCTCATGTCCATAATGGAAGGCCAGAGGAACACCCAGATGAGCATTTTTCGATCATGTTGAATCGAATCCGGACTGGTCAAAGTATCATGGCCTCTTGAAATGCCTCGATCCATCTGGAAAAAAAACACATCATTTGTTAACCTCTATTAGGTGCCAGTATGCTTGTTAGACCCAAAAATAATGAATGCAGACAATTCTGCAATATATTTCTACTCTATTCGGACAGTCGAAAAAGCATTTCACTGCATGTCGTACTATGTATGGTTTTGTGTGTGACAAATAAACTTTGAACTGAACTTCTCATGCAATTTTTTATGCAAGCAAGTGCTGAATTCTCAGTGGTGCCACAAGGGGCGCTATATCAGAGCTCTGCCAATAGGGAGTGGCAGCGATGACGTATTTTTGTATGCAAAGTCAAACCCCAGAAGCAAGTTAGCATTTTTAGGACTTCCGGTTCCATCGCCCCAAATCTATGTTTTTTTTTTATGGGTTTTTGGTAAATCGGCTGAAATAAGCTCTGTGGTTAACAAAACCTCTAAATATTTTAGCGTTTTATTCTATGACGTAGTGATTTTTTAAAGCCTTATTGTGTCTTAAACGGCAGTTGCTACAAGTTACTAAAAGCGACTTCTTCCTTTGGTGCGGACGTTAGACGTCATCGCGCATATAAAGCTCACAAATAACGCAACATGGACACAAATCTCTAAAAACGTAGATGCGGATTCATTCACGGAGAAATGACCAGGGAACACATTTTTAATAAAGTCTGAAAGAGTTGTTGGTGGCTTGGTGGTGGTGACGTTGATATCGAGCGACCTTAAGTGTAGTCTGTTTATAGCATCATGTTAGCTTTTTACTTCTGCCGATTGTATTTCGGCTTCAAAAATAACAAAAGTTGTGTTCATTTGTGAAAATTATCTTGATAGACAAAACGTGTAAACATCATAAACCTTTGTTAATCACAGAGCTTAATTTTTTGCGATCTTCCAAAAGTCTATGGGAAAAATGCATATGCTTTCGGTCGAGGGAACCACTGCACCGTTAACTTCCGGGTTGGCCTACAAAAACACGTCATCTCTGCGGCTCCCGATAGAATCTTAAATTGAGTCAAATACTTTTTTTGTTATATTTTTGTTACAATTCAATCTTACTCAATGGACCTTTTTCACGTTTCCGGGTTTCTTAGCAGCAGAAGTCATCATAGTTGGATAAACTTCTATAGAAGTGAATAGGAGACTACCACAAATATATTTTTTGCATTCTCATTTGCTCAAATAGCAAAAGAAACCTCAACGGTAGTGTTCTCAACACTTTCAACAAAATTAACAAAATAGAGAGTCTGATAACGGCAGTCAAAAAAGAGAATGATGTCAAATTTACTGTGACTTCCATAGACGCTGTATAAGAAACACCCTCGCATTAGCGTTTAAAAATTTTTTTGTAAATTGATGCAAAGATAATATAATACAAAGTATAGAGTTACAAACACACATACATTAAAATAAAAAATGAAAATATAAAAAAACTTTGGAGGAGTTACGATGCTGATGACCTTTAAACGCGTCATCACAGTCTTGTGAAAAAGGTCCATACATTTCAATAAGTGAATTTATTGTATATGAATTTATGAATTTTTTTCATTGCACAATAATATAAAGGTAAAGTTTTCACATCAATGTATGTTTTTGGTCTTAATGTGCTTGTGTACCTCTGAGCGGTGGGGATATCCTCTGCTCTGAAGATGTAGTAAAGTGTATTTTTATGGTAGAGTTTGAACTGCAGTTTTTGAGCTGGTCCTGTCTTCTCCTCTCTGAGAAAAAAGCCAAGCAATGGCTGACTCTCCAACGCTGCAACATCCTGCCAACACAAGCAATCATCATCACGTGACTTTTATTACATCATATACACTTCTTACTCCTATGACATGATAACCAAATACAAAAGAGGGCAAATTTAGTGTTGGGAATCATAGTAAAGCTAGAACCATGGTTTAAGTCAAACAACTAAAATAGTTTTATTAGTTCAATTTTCGTTTTATTCGGGTTTACATCCTCATTTTGGTCCATGTATAGATGTCATTGTGCACCATTTTATGGCTCTGTGAGATTTGGTTTACAGCAATCTGTAACTTTGGGTAAAAATAAACAAAAATCAGTTGTTGAACAAATATATAAAAAAGTTGGTTTTCTTACCCTCCCTGATTTACAACAAAAAATGATTATGATTTATATTTTGAGCTGCCGGGTACAATTGTGTGAAAAATGTCAGTTTGACATATACTTCAACCAACTTTAAGGTCACCATGAAGCCAAAATGTACTTTTTTATGGTTTCATGTAATATTGAAGTGTTTATTATAAGTGGAGCTGTCAACGTTAACGCATGCTAATATGACTCCTGTCATTCATGTTAATCAAAGAATAAAAGAAAAGAGGAATTCATTTATTTGTAGCTTTAATTCTGTATTTAATGTAGAATTTAGGATTAAAGACTGTGAAGTGTTTGAGAACTTATTTCAATTTCTGTATATTTCCTACCCGTTAGACATGAGAGCTCTCAATTATACTGTAGGCTACTTTAATGTTAAACGGCTATAAATGATGTTAAAATAAAGAAAAAATAATCAATTTAATGGAGACATCAGTTGCAGTACTAATATCAGAATGTTAGCTTTCATTCATAAAATGAAATCTGTTGTTTCTACATTAATTTGGAGATCAAATGTGAAATTATTAGAATGTAAAAGTATATTTAAAAACATTCATGTTATGTGTGATTAATTGTGATTAATCACAGAAAAATTGTGTGATTAATCAGATTAATTTTTTAATCGATTGACAGCACTAATTATAGGTGATTTATTTGTGTGGGTCATTATTTTGTTTTTCTTTAAAGGGACAATTCACCCAAAAATAAAAATCCTGTCATCATTTACTCACCTCCGTGTTGTTTCAAATCTGTATCAATTTCTTTGTTCTGATGAACACAGAGAAAGATATTTGGAAGAATGCTTATAACTAAACAGTTCTTGGACCCCATTGACTCCCATAGTAGAAAAATTACTTGATAATTTTTGTGTTCAACAGAACACAAAAAAATTATTTTGAAGAATGCAGAACAGCAAACAGTTCTAGGGAGCTTTTGACTACCATTGTAATTTTTCCTACTATGGTAGTCAATGGGATCCAAGAACTGTTTGGTTACAAGCATTCGTATAAATATCTTTCTCTGTGTTCAACCAAAGACATTTATACAGGTTTGGAACAACTCCAGTCCAGAGTGGGTAAGACAGACTTTTTTGGGACTTTTTTGACAGACTATCTCTTTAATTAAAGTCCGAAATTTCTCTTCTGCATGATGTACGTCTTGGACTACTGAAAAAAAAACACCATCGCAACTTCTGTTTCATGCCGACTTTAAGAAAAAGTACGTTAAGTAACTTGCAGTTTTATGTTTCAAACAGTGATGGCAACAAAGAGGCAAAAGTATGTTTATCTAAATTTAACTATGACAAGGGCCCCCACAAAGGTTTGCTTAGGGCCCCCAGACTTCTAGGATCGGCACTGGTGCCCCCTAAGAAATTCTTCTTGTGAGTAGCTCACAGAGATGATAACTATTTTTTTGAAAGGGCAACTTGATTGTAGTTTAACTATGTTTGATAAAAGTAGCTTATTATACAAGTATAGGTAGCATACTTCACTAGCGGCGTAGGTGTAGAGGACTTTGTTCTTAATGACAAACCACAGCCTCTTCCAAGGTTTCTTTTGACCTTTGGATCTTTGCAGGTATCCACTCATGGAGGAATTTTCAGTGTTGGCAGACACCTGAGAGAGAGAGATGTCATTTTAATAGTAACATATTAATATGACAGCAGTGTTGTTATAAATACAATCCTTCCTAGAGCAACTTAATAATGCTAAAGTGCCATTTAACCTGGAAAGCTTGAATTTTTATAATTTTCTATTGGAAATTTTATGGTTAATGAAACAATTACTTAACTTTTAAACATATTTTTTTATTTAAAGGGGTCATATGGCGCAAATACGTGTTTTTCTGTTTCTTTTCTATTTAAAAGCGAATGCTCACCCAGACCTGCCTGAAACGCCTCGTGTAACCACACCCCCACAAATCTACGTCAGTTTGTGGTATGATTTGACTAAGACCGCCCACATGTATACGCAAGTAAGGTGGGCGTACCTGTCAGTACAATTGCTCTGGAACCTGATGTTCCAAATATGGTAAGAGGCGTTACATTTCCATCACAAGCTTGCAGTATTCGACCAATCACTACGCAATGGTTAACTGGCCAATCATAGCTCACCTCGCTTTTCAGAGCGATGAGCTTTGTAAAAAATCTGCGCGTCTCAGAGAGGCGGGGCAAAGAGGAGATAAAAACATGCACGGTATGTGGAAAATACAGTGTTTTTGAACCTTAAATCGTGTATACACATTGCATTACATCTAAAACAAATTATACTATTCGTTGTAGCCCTGTCCTATCACCCCTTTAAAAAAAGTTTCTACATTTGATAACAACAAAACTGGCAAATATTTTGTGTGACATCATGTGATGTTTGTTATAAATCATACACGTTTTCTTTCTTGATATGGCAACTTCTAAGCAAAAGTCTGTGACTGAACTGCAGCTAAGTTAAATACAAGGTTGCATTGTAGCTGTATTATGAGAAATGCGGTACGGCTAGATCACCTCTTTGAGAGCTGAAGGAATCTTCTTCTGTTTTCTAGAAAAAGCAAATGTTGAACTCCGCCCACTAGGGGAAACAGTCACATTGGATTGGTCACCTAAAAGACAAAATCAAAACCAGCTGGGTAAAACAGCAGCTTATGAGTCTGGAAATGAAATTAAGTATCTACCTAAAAGGTAGGCAGCGAAGGACAGGTGGGATGACAGCAGACATCTCGTACCTTTGTGCTGTAGTTTAATGTAGCAGTGATCGCACACTCGTGCTAACTGATTCTTCAGGTATTCCAGGTAATATTTATTAGACGAACAAGCCTGGCACACCACCTGTTACCAAAACACAGTCAATCAGACCTATTTCTGCATTCAACAACAATACATCACAGAACAAACTTGAGCTCTGATGTCTGACCCTTCCACAGGCACGGCAATGGTGACGTCTCCAGGTGAGTGTGAACTCGCACGTGCAGATCATACACATGGTGGTCCGTAAGTCTGGAATCCAGATAGGAGCTTTCGAACCCAGTGGTGGACCGTCATCCGAGAATCCCTCCAACTTCAGAGAAAACCACAGACACAGGAGACGAAGAGTTACACATCTATTTACACCAAATGAATAAGTCAATAAAATTTTGTTTATTGACATATTGATAAATCAATAAATAAAAGTATTTAAAATTTCACATAGAAACATTACATTATTAGTGTACATTTCTATGAACTCTTTGATGCAAAGATCTATTTTTTATTTGTTTTATTTGGGTGTATTTTTATTTTTAAATAGTTTGAATGCCAGACAATTCACTTATCTTTTTTCTGTACCGCTTGTCAGTTTTGTTGACATAGTGTTGTATACTTTTTATGTAATTTACATACTTTAGTCTACTTATATTGTTAAAGGCTAGGTTGGCTGTTGAATAGCAAAAGTATATTATTGATGAATTGTTTGTGAATATTTTATGCCCACCCACATAAAAATACTGTAGTATACTCTAGTAACATTCCTAGATACTACAGTGTTAAACTTCACTACAGTAAATATTATACTACTGTTTTTACTCCAGCTTATCTATTTATTATAGTATCGAATATAGTAAATATACTATTTACACAATTTACTACAATTCTATATTAAATACTATAGTATATTTCATGTAGGTATGTTGTTGAGCCACATGAATGTATGAACAGGCCTTAAAACATTACAAGGATTGTCACACAAACACACACGACTCAGATAAAACACCAAATACACGTGTACAGAAAATAAAAACTAAAATCAGCACCCTTCGACACGCACCTCTTGGCTTCGACTTGAGAAGAAGGAAATCTTCTTTCTGGTGTAGTCATCTATTGCTTTAGCGATGGCTTCCAGCCACTCATCTCTCTCTGTGGCTGAACTGCAAACCAGTTATTAACAAACAGTATTTATTTCAGTTAGATTTACCAGAGCTTATTTCAGACCCAGTGATTGGAGAACTATTATCATTTATACTGACTCATTCCACTACCATAAATAATTACTTAAACAACTACACTTTTAAGCAGAATTTTTCTCAAATTAAAATCTAAAGACATCAATGATATTTGAATTCATATGCAAGCATGTGTTTCTTACTTGGCAGACAGTATGAAGGAACGTTCCACACTCTCGATGTTTAATTCATTCTGATAGGCCTCTTGACTGGGCTTGCTCACCTATTAATAGTTCATTTTCATAAAAATAATAATACTTTTTTTTATTTTCTTCTGTGTGTGTGTGTGTTTAGAAAGTGATGGATATCTGACCTTCATTCCCGCCAAAGAGAGCATGCTGTTGACTTTATACTGGCCAGACTGGACTGGTGTCGTGTATAGCAGAATGTCATTAAACTGTTGAGAGAAAGGTGAAATTTACTGACTGTCCACAGCAAACTGCAACACCACCCACAGTTTCCTGTCATATGCAGTAATATCCTGTATTGTAAATGACCAGGTTAGGCAAAAAACAGAACTTTTGCCTCTTTTTCAATACATGAATGTAAATTTGAGGGGGACCCAGCACACAGAGGTGTGGTTTCCCGAACAAGGTTTAAGCCTTGTCCAAGACTAAAATTTATGTTTGAGCTGTCTTAACTGGCATAGTTTAAAATACATCAGTGCATACAAGAAGCATACCAGTAATGTGTTTTTTTGTAAAGCATGTTTATAAAAACTACTTAAATGTCCTAATTTAACTATGGCCTAGTCCTGGCTTAATTCTAATCCGTGTCCTACTCCAAAAAGTTTAATGAAGACATTTTAATAGACAGAAATGTAACGTTTGTGGTATGCGTCACTCACGCTGAATAATAAAACGTTTGAACTTACCCCAGTTACATACATTTAATTCTAATTTAATTATATTTCCTTATGTTTACAAACGAGTTACAATTCAGCATCTTGTTTGTTTGCTAAAGTTCAGTTTAACATCAGGAGATATTTTGGAATACTCTGTACTAATTCATAAGGTCTTTAAACATTATAATTACTTTATTTTATAATCAGACAGTAGTAAAAAACACAAACCTCAAGCAACAGAAATATAATAAATACATGAATGTATGATCATTTATTTATTATTATTATTAACACTGTAACATATCTGACCACTCCCAAAATTGGTTTCTTACCAGAAAGAACATTCTGGGCTGCATAACTTTTCTGGATAGTTTCATCAGGGTGCCCTCCTTTAAGAAAACCTGCATATAAAACACAAAAACCCAACAAAATTTAGTTTACCAACACAGAACCTGCAAGCTCAGAAGCACTGAATCATGGGTAATGTGGTCTTCCTTACCCTGCCAGGCTGAACTATTTCATGATGGCCGTTGAGACTGTACTGAACCTGCATCAGCTTCTCAAAATTATCCTGAATAAATAAGATGTGTGTTAAAAGTCATTCATATTCATTATAGCCTATAGGTGTGACTGTGTATTGGTTATACCCCTTGTTTCATTATGTCGTTTGCGTGATTTGCCACTTCCTTCACCACACTGAGAGCAGCTGGGTAAATCAAAACAAAGGTAAAGACATTAAAATATTCCAAAGTTTGAGCTTTTCTCATCATCATTTTTGTCCTGAACAGAGCCCCATAGAAGCGACTCTGACTATACTAAGAAATCCCAACATCAATGCTTAAAACGGCAACATTTTACGACTCACTATGATTTATGGTGTATTGACCTAGCAGTAACGTGATCTAAAGTATCAACACAACATTGTGAGAAACAGAAATTAAAAATATAGATATGTGATTGATTCACGTTCAGGCAAAATAATGCGTTCTCACTTTGTGTATCTTTGTAATCGGACGAATCCTCAGGGAGGTTCTTCAAATAATCTGAAACAAGAATTTTAGAATTAGAAAAACAACAAGAGATTGTATTTTCTGAATTATATTGACTGTTGGTTTTCTGGATTGTTTAAATCAACCCATACCACATAGCAAGCCAGTATAGCTCAAAAACACACATATCAACATAAGCGATTATACAAACCGATAACTCAGTCACTTTACCGCCTTTGACTCTTAAAGGGACAGTGATGAAAATTCGGTCATCATTTACTCACCATCTTGTCATTTCAAACCTGTATGACTTTCTTTCTTCTGCAGAACACAAAAGAAGATATTTTGAAGAATGTCGGTAACCGAACAATGGCGCTACCCATTCACTTCTATTGTATGGACACAAAACCAATGAATGAACAACATTCCAGTTAACAACATTCTTCAAAATATCTTCTTTTATGTTCTGCCGAAGAAACAAAGTAGGTGACAAGAGGGTGAGTAAATGATGACAGAATTTTTATTTTTGGGTGAACTATCCCTTTAAGCATGTTCCTAAACTGAATTTTTGTTAACAACTCTAAAAGGGCTTTGTGTGTTGTATTGTCATTTAAGCTAAAACCAAGTGTAATGAAAACTAAAATGTGTCATCATCTGTTGTGTGATGTGTGTGTACCTGTGAGCAGGAGCTGGTATTGAGGTATCCGCTGCACTGGCTTCAACAGGTAATGCTTCAAAGCTAGATGGGCACAGCGAGGGCTCATCTAAGAAAGAAGGGGTGAAAATAAAATCACATCCACTGCTTACTGTAATTATTTACAAAATTACAAAATCAGCTTCCACTTCCGAAGCATGTACACTCAGTTACACTCAGTAACGCTTTTGATCCATACTAACGTTGATACATTTATTTTTATAGTAAGACTTTACAATATGGTTTTTTTTGTAAACATTAGTTATAGCATTTATTGATCGTTTTAATATTAGTTAAAAATCTAACCGTTCACTGTTCATTCGTGTTAGTTGTGCATTAAATAATGTTAACAGATACAATGTTTTAAACATGTAAATTGTTAAGTTAATGTTAATTTTTTAAGTAAAAAAAGGGGGCAGTTGTGGCCTAATGGTTAGAGAGTCGGACTCGTGACCAGAAGGTTGCCGGTTGGATTCTCAGGGCCGGTGGGTAATGACTGAGGTGCCCTTGAGCAAGGCACCTTACCCCTACTTGCTCCCCGGGTGCTGCAGTGATAGCTGCCCACTGCTCCGGGTGTACGTGTGTTCACAAATGCTGTGCGTGTGTTCACTACTCTCTGGATGGGTTAAATGCAGAGGTCACATTTCGGGTATGGGTCACCATACCTGACAAATAGGTCACTTTCACTTTCATATGCTGGTTTGTTCTGAAACCTTGTATCTCCAGATTTAGTCATTTTTACTTTTTTGGCATAAATCATTATTATTAGTCATTCTTTATGTTTGTCACTGGGGTTTGCAAGTATGTAACCAATAAAAAGTATTATAAAGTGCTTTGACCACACAGTGTTTAATCATTTACAAAGTGCTGTGTTTTTCCATTTCTTGAAAAACTGTGAATTTGGACATCCAAGGTTTTGGAAGGACAGCAACGAAATGACATTGACACTATTGTTCATTGTTCATTCATACTAACTAGTTCACTAATGCTAACAAATGGAGCCTTAATGTAAAGTGTCACCACTTAACTGTCACCACCACTTTACTGTTGTGAACTATTTCTGTTGAATTTCTCTCACACACACACACCTCAAACTGACGCACAATGCTGGCAAAAGGAGGGTTTTTGCGACACTGTTCATCCAACAGAGCCACGTTCCGGTCAAACTCTCGTATGTAAGTGGAGTACATCTTTAGGTATGGACCCTTCTGAACAAAAATATCAGCCAATCTCTGATGATCCGACCTGCAGGAGTCACCAGAAGAGAGTTCAGTACTGAGCATTTAATGTAGATGCACATGCATACGTTTGTTTGTATATGTAAGTGTATGTGGTACCAGTGGGCTACTCTCTCCTCCAGCTCCTTCAGTAGATCTTTATTCAGCTCATAAAGTTGGGGAAGATAGTACAAGATCTGATTCAACACTTTCTCCTCCACAAGGGGCTTCCCGCTCGCACGAGTCGCTTTGGCAACCGCATCCCGAAAATCCTGATACAATAAAAGTCCAGTGTACAGCAGCAATATAAAGTCAGTGAAAAACCACACGCTGAACTACCATCTCCAAATTATAACATAAGTCATGTGAAAAAACAATATATAACACTAAGATATTGATTCTACGTTACACAGTGAAAAGATACAAGAAACATGAAATACACACAAACAGTGCCAGTAATAGTAATACATTTTGTCTCTTTATGGCAATAATTTAATGACTTTTAAGCAAGTGCTATTAAAGGGATAGTTTACTGCCATAGAAGGGAAAATAAGTACTATGGAAGTCAATGGGGGATGAGATCTGACATTCTTCCAAATATCTTCCCGTGTGTTCAGCAGAACAAAGAAATGTATACAGGTTTGGAATAATCTGAGGGCGAGTAATTGATGACAGAATTGTCGTTTTTGGTATAAAGTATCCCTTTAAACTATACTAATACTGCTAAGCTACACGCCAAGAACCAACACTCAACAAAATATTTCCAAAAACAGACAACTGAAGCACACAGTGACAGCACAGTCCATCAACAGATTTAACAGGAAGTAGAGAACATTCTCACACAAAACACGTGTTCAGGACAGCTGTTCGAGGTCACGGCCAAACCAGTGGGTTATAGGGGGCGGGTGCAATTTTTTTTCCAAAAACTCTCTCCGTCCACCGATCTTCCTTCTTTTACCGCAGTCTCTCCGGATACTGTCTTCCTCTCGTTCTTGCTCCGTCATCTCTTTCCTCCCTGTTTATTTTCACCTCTCTGTACTTAATCTGTATGTCTCCCTGTTCTTGATTTGTTATGTATGGATAAGTTCATTAGTTGTATTACAACCTAGTTGCCTAGTAATGTTAAAGGGATAGTTCAACATGACAACTTCTGTCATTATTTACACGCAGTCTTGTCATTTGAATCCTGTATGACTTTCTTCTGCAGAAAGCAAAAGGAGATACTTAAAAAAAAAAAAGTTGTTGGTCCCCATTGACTTGCATTGGCTTTGTGTCCATACAATAGAAGTCAATGGGACCAACGGTTTTTGGTCACCGTTTTTCAAAATATCGTCTTTTGTGTTTTTCAGGAGAAAGTAAATTGCACAGGTTTAAAATGACAACAGGGTGAGTAAATGACGAAAGAATTTTCATTTTGATGTGTATTGCCATCTGACATTCTACATGGACGGCCAAAATAAAAATACAGTATCTAAGCGCATTCATGAGAAATCAAAACACAGAAACCGCTCAATGTAAACAAACACTGAAGTCAGTGTAAACAGTAACTTACGATGTGAAGTAACTTTAGAACATCCACAAATCTGCAAAGACACACACACACAATTACTACATCTAAACACATTAAAACAGCACAAATAAACCAATATTATAGTAAAAAACAATAAACACAACAATCACTTATGTCACATTCTGAACTTACACTTTCTCTGAGCTCATGATCTCCATTGCGATGTGGACCACCTTGTTCCTCTTTGATCTCTCTATCTCCTACAGAAACCACACATTAAAATGAGTTTATTTTACTTTATATAACTAATGGTTTTATAAAGTGCAAATAACTTACACAGTTGTTGCATCCAACCATGATTATTGACAACAACAGCTCATATCAAAATTAAACGCTCTCTCTCTTCCATGGCTTGTGTGTGTGTTGGTTGTTTTAGGTTTGTGAGAGGCTGCTGTCTTTATTTGGATCAGGGGTCTGTCTCAACACAAGGACGAAGTTTGAGTGAAAGGACCCCCTGTTCCTAAACTTGGGGTGTTGCTGGGGGTCTCTCAGGATTATCTCGAGATAAAGCGTCTGCTCCAATCTGATACGTCCATAAGTGCCCAGAGACATGGTTTCAAAATGAACACGCGGATGTGATCATGGGTAAAATCAACAAAAAGCCAGACCTTTATTTAAAAATCAATAACTATGGGTTGCTCTTTTGAGTTTTCCTCTTCTTTCTTTAGGTTATTTTATACCCTTTAAAATGTCTTAAACACGTTTGATTGGTTTTCTCACAACTTTCTTTTAACATTTATTACGGAGTTCTATTTATTACTGCTTATTACACGGCTCGTTGGAATGCTTGATTCTGATTGGCCAATCGCGACATTTGCTGGTTCGTTATTCCCAGATAACAACCTCTCAAAACACACGGTAACCCAGATGCGGCAAATCATTTTGACAGGTTTTTTTTGACAAATTAAATATAAATATGTCTTTAATTACATATATCAAATTATATTTACAAACGATTAAATCAAATTGCCTGTTCGTGACATCTGAACGACGTTTCTTACCTTAAAACGGCTTTTCCTCACGGAAGGTCAACATTCGGTAAACATGAGCTAATAAAATATTTCAAATTCACATTTCATGTACAGCTTTTTTTCATGTGGCAAGTAGCCGTGCAATAAGCGGGATAATGTACTGTACAAGCAGCCGGCTGTTATCGCGAAATAAGCCCCTTCAGTGTGATACAAGACCCTCACTTTTGCGTATTTCTGAAGTAACAACCGGCTGCCTGTACACTATCCCTAACTAATCTGTAGCTCAGCGGTTAGAGCATGGCGCTAGCAACGCCAAGGTCATGGGTTCAATCCCACGCAGATTGCACACACTCTGATATAAATGTATAGTATAATGCAATGTAAGTCGCTTTGGATAGAAGCATCTGCCAAATGCGTAAATGTTGTATTGTTTTATCTGTGCATCTGTGTAAAAATACTTTACCTCTTTGTCTTTTGATTGGCTCAGGTCTTCTTTGCTGGAGTTGGAGCTGTTATCATCTTCATCATTAGAGCTCAATCCATCCTCTGAGAGATCACCGCTTAATCTTTAAAACAATTAGTCACACTTTTATGCAATCAAATGTATTTTCTTGGAACTGCATAATCATCGGAAAAGACGTTACAAACCTTTCAGACTCTTATTACAGGTCTCTTTGGAATACTTGATTCTGATTGGTCTGCCACAAAATTTACAAGTATGTTATTCCCAGATAACAACCGCCTAAAACTAATAATACATTACTGCGAGTCATTGTGGCCTTTGGCACACAAAGAAATGTAATATACATTGTCGCCTTTGCGAATTATTAGGTTCTATCTTACATTTTTGTCAAAATTGTCCAAAAAAAAAATTTCACATTCTTATTCTGCGACAACTTATTTACATTATGCAATGTTTTTTCTTTGGGTATATTTTTCTTTTTCTAGAAAACAATATTAAGGAAACCTATTAAGAATACCATTTAATATGTTTAATAAGATTACTATTTTATATTACTTACGCATACTATTTGCATGTTTTGTTGATTCCATTGCCACTATACAGTATACAGTTCATTGTAAAAGTCACCAATTCACGCTTACTAGCTACAATTTTGTTTTCTTGTGCAAATTTAACCTTACATTTCTAAAAATGAAGCTGTCCTCTAGTTATAACTGGCATGGGATGCCTCTGAAATGCTAAGATATAAAACATAAAAAGGGTTTATGTGGCAACAACTGTACAATGTCGTTATAGACGCTTTCAAAGCAACAACATAAGCAAACGTTACTGCGCATGCGCGTGTCCGTGGACTGCCCTTAACTTCCTGTACACATTCGCAAATAATAGAGTACCTGTCCTGTAGATTATTTCTGATAACAAGCAAAAGAAACCGAGAAGATCTGTTACTTGGCTATACTTGCCTCTCCAATATCTTGAATTTAGACTGCAATACCAAGCTCAACCGCTAGATGTCAATGTCCCATACGGTTACTGTAACACCGCGTCTACACCGGACTCGCGCCATGTCCGGTGTGGACAAATTTTAAAATTATAATGGGTTCTAATTCGTTCTATTGTCTCTTGTCACGTCGCATTGCGCCGCATCCGGCGTAGACACGGTGTTATTGCGACAAAACTACAGAACCCATTAAAAAAAATGTATTTAATAAAATGAACATACAACAAAATTAAACAAATCTTCATTTAATACAATTATTAAACTATAAAATAATAATATAAATGAATATTAACATAAATTAAATTAAATATAAATTGATATATTATTAGACACTAGCCAAACACAAACCGGAAGTTAACTGCAGTCCAGGTGCGCGCGTCCGATGAAACGGTCTATAGAGCTGCATTTAAGATGAAGAATATTTGCATTTGATGCTTCAGTTATCATATTTTGTTTTTAAAAAACCTAAAAAATAATGTACAAGTCACATTTGTATGGTGTTTCTAGCCTTTTGATGTTAGAGAGCCCCTGGGTACTGTAAACTGCAAAAAGAGCAGCACAAACTTTTATAAACTTTCTACTTTTCCGTTCTACAGAAACAAAATCATACAGGTTTGGACCAACATGAGCGTTAGTATTTTTGTGAACCATTCCTTTAACACACAGTAGCAAACAACACAAAGTTGTCCGTTCTGAATGAGTGAAAAGCAAGCTCTCATGCAGACTCATGCATACACACTCTTGCTGCCCTCTACTCTGGTTCCCTCGCTCTCATTCTTTCTCCGGCAGCAGGAGGACAGAGCTGCTCTTGTTTACAGCTTATATAAACTCACTCTGCAGAGAGACGCCACACACACGCATCCATACACAAACCCATGAGAGCCTCTCTTACACACAGATATGCAGACAAGAGTTTTGAGTGTCTATCATTCCACAAGATTAATTTAAGTGTTATTTAAAAAATGGATTGAACTTTATCACACTATTTACAGCACTCAAGTTTAAAGGCTGGCAGATAAATGACTGATTTAGCCTTGATATTGTATATAATTATTATGACAACTCTAAGCCAAATTAAATATTTGACATTACAATAAAATTTGGCATTCGGTATTTTTAAGTCTATATATTTTTTTGCTCTATTCAAAAATATTTTTAAAAATTTATGAAATCCAAAAATATCCCTAAATAGATTTTGTCAGATGTGTTAAGGACACACACACTAGTTGGTTTCATTCCAAGTGCTTGTGTCTGACTCCCATTAACCAATAGAGCACAGCAACCAACCCTATTTAAATCACATTTAAAGAGACAGTGCCTGTGTTTAGAATGAAATACCAGCATACAGCTTATCTCTCAATTTCTCATGATTTTTTTTACATAAATCACGACAACCTTCATGTTTGTCTTTGGGTTTTGAAAATATTTAAAGTGACAGTTCACCCAATAATGAAACTTCTGTCATCATTTATTCACCCTCTTTCCATTTCAAACCTGTATGACTGTCTTATTTTGAAGAATGGTGGTAACCGAACAACAGCGGCACCCATTGACTTCTATTGTACGGTCACAAAACCAACGCAAGTCAATGGGTACCACCGTTGTTCGGTTACCACCATTCGTCAAAATATCTTCTTTTGTGTTCTGCAGACGAAAGAAAGTCATACAGGTTTGAAATGACAAGAGGGTGAGTAAACGATGACATCATTTTTATTTTGGGGTGATCTATCCCTTTAACCAATGAAAAATATTGAAAAGCTCTTGTCAACTTTGACAACACAGTATTTACTTAATGAAATTGAATTTAGTGTTTTTTTTTCATTTCCTGTAAGGTTTTTGAGATACGAGCTCACTATAGAGATCACTATATTTTTATGCATTAGGCAGACTTTTTTCCACAATTTTTCCAAAATATTGTCAAATACTGTTCACACATGATGACTGTATTATCTTTTGTCACATGACCACATTATAGACGTGTTTTATTCAGAGAGTGGTGTCATAAATCTGCCAAATAAAAACAGCTATTCTGCTTTTTTAAACCAATTACAATAAGTGTCTAAACTCTTGGCAATCAGATCACATAATAAGTCACGAAAGAGATGAAAGAGAAGGTAACTACTTTAATTTCATTCGTCACTATGGGAATAGTGGGAATGGACCACATTGCATTGTGGGACACTGTATGTCAAGCATCCAGTTTTATCCTGCACATTTTGTCCAATGTCATAACGGCATCCCATGTATCCATACAGAAATTGTACGGTAGTGTGTCAATTCCAAAAACAGCCAGTCCCATTGAGTCACATAGAACTGTTTAACAGTCATTAATAATAAATTAATAATGAGTTCAAAAAATGAGATCAAAGACAATACATCAGCTATGCTTGTTGGTAACAAGTCCCTGAAAACTCACACACTTGATTCAACAGCTTGCACATCTGGGTCCCAACTACAAATTCGGCAAAATGCTGTTACTTTTAACCAAGCATTAAAGGGATAGTTCACCCAAAAATGAAAATTCTGTCATCATTTACTCACCCTCATGTATGGAAGTATTTCAATGCCATTAGTCTTTGAAGCAAAAAAGCATGATGAATTACCACTAATCAAAAATAAATCTGTTGCATTACTATGGAAGTATTTCAATGCCATTAGTCTTTGAAGCAAAAAAGCATGTTGAATTACCACTAATCAAAAATAAATCTGTTGCATTACCAGTGCTTGCATTTTTAGAGTCTGCAATTCAATATGGTTGTATATTTAAGATGTGAATATTTCAAATTGAAACATTTCACGCACAATTTCACCGTTAAAAAGTTCAATAATCAAAATTCGCCTTTTAAATTTCACTTAAAAAATTCAACTTGTTTTAGAATACAACCTTTAATTTTCGACAGACAATTTTCAGTCCATATTATTTCGGTTTAAAAATTTGCTTCCACAAATTCAATGGTTCAAATTCGGCTTGAAATTCAAAGTTTCACATCCGGGAATCCCAGGAGGATCAAATAAATTCACTTAATCGAGCAGATGAGTGGACTGTGCTGCAAACATATAAAAAGTATCTGCATTTCTTGCTTTGGTCTTCGTCAGAAGCGACTTGCACCACCTGCTGGTGAAGCGGTCAGGCAGCAGGTAGAGATCATGCATTGGCGGAATCGACGCTCTATTGCTTCTCCTGGGAATCCCGGATGTGAAACTTTGAATTTCAAGCCGAATTTGAACCACTGAATTTGTGGAAGCGAATTTTTAAACCGAAATAATATGGACTGAAAATTGTCTGTCAAAAATTAAAGCTTGTATTTTATAACAAGTTGAATTTTTTAAATGAAATTTAAAAGGTGAATTTTGATTATTGAATTTTTAAACGGTGAAACTGTGTGTTTCAAATTTTTACATTTGAAAAAATCACAGCTTAAATATGCAACCATGTTGAATTGCAGAACCTTAAAATACGAGCACTGTTAATACAATGCTTTTTTTCAGTAAGTGCTATTCAGCACGTCTTTTTGCTTCAAACACATTTGTCTCTATTTTACTTCCATACTCATGTTATTTCATACCTGTAAAGATTACTTTGTTCTGATGAACACAGAGAAAGATATTTGTAAGAATGTCAGCAATTTTCAGTTTGGGGACATCATTGACTACCATAGTAGGAAAAATGAAATGGTAATCAAAAGTGCCCCGGAACTGTTTGTTTTCCTAAATTCTTCAAAATTCTGTGTTCAAAAGACAAAAAAAACAATACAATATACAAAAACAAATTCTACTAGTCGATGATGTCCCCGAACTGAAAATTGCTAACAATCTTCCAAACAGCTTTCTTTGTGTTCAACAGAACAAAGACATTCATACAGGTTTGAAACAACCTGAGGGTGAGTAAATGATGACAGAATTTTCATTTTCGGGTGAACTATCCCTTTAAGGTCCAATCAATGACCAAACTAATGTGTGCCAGAGGTCAACAATGTGTTTAGCAAAATTCTTGAGTAAAACCCAAATTCATTTATTTTCGGTAAGTGAGACTGGGTAGTAAAAAAATCAAGTGCACAGTACAGACTTGTAACCCCAGTACTTTCTGAAACTATCCCAGGATGCATTTCATAAACCTGGTTGTGAGAATGAGTCCATTCTGTGCTAAGAGTGTTCTGTGCTACACTATAGCAAAAGAAACTGATATGCAGTAGTTGCCAAAATTGATGTCCAAATATATTCATAAAGATGTAATAAAATTGTTTGTTGTGTAAAAAGCAAGGCTTTTTGAGTCAAAGCACAGAAGAATGGCTATAATGTTACAATTAAATATCAACAAACATTAACAAAAAAGATCAAATGTGATAACATTTGTTTATATTACAATAAAACCCACATTCCCCGATAATGCTGTACTTTGCCTTTTGCCAAATAACAATATTACTATTAATAAATATCTTAAAATGTAGTGTTTTGTCCATTTCGTACAAAACACCTTATATTTTTATGATTTAATTTAACCTAAAGAAAATACGGTACAAATGCCCTCCTCAAGACATAACTTTTGGCCACTGTATAAGAGTTAGTTAGCTGGTCACTACATAATTCCTAGTTTAGTTTGTCTCATATCATATTTACAATGATTTTACTTTCATTATAAAATGTGTAGTTTTTTATGTGGCGTGAACAGCAAAGTTAAAACACTTAGACTTAGAGATCTGAACACACTCCAGGGTTAAGTCTGAGCAATAGTGACGCTTGCTTTAGTAAACACTACGAATGATACAATAATGGTCTTTTAGTAGATGTATACATATTGTAGTGTGTTCCCACCAGACGCGAATGAAGCATTGAGCGCGAGTGATTTACATGTTAAGTCAATGCAAAGACGCGATAGACCTCCTTGCGGTGCGATTCGCGCAAAATGAGCGTTTCGGGCGTTTGACGCGTGATTTGCGCGAGTTGAAAAATCTGAACTTTGGCGAAAATGAGCGCCGCGTTAACCAATCAGGAGCTTGCTCTAGTAGTGACGTGCAGCGTCTGTGCACGAAGGCAGCCCAGAGAAACAGATAAGCAGCGCAAATGAAGTCTATTTGAATTATAAACAGAGAGCATCTTTGCAATAACTAATCACATATTTAAAAACTACAATACTAATTTCTCGCTAGAAATGCAATCAGAAGTTGTTGAAAGTGAAAATGAAACTTGCATTTATACAAAACTATGCTCCAACGGGCGTTTCGGCCGCCATTTTATTTTTTCGAGCTTGCGTCTGTTGTGAATTTCACGCGCGAATGAAGCGAGTAAACTCAAAATGTTCAAGCGTCCAACTACGCGCGAATAGCGCGATTTATTCGCGCAAACCGCGTCTGGTGTGAACACCCAGTTAGGCAATATGGTTGCTATAATGGAATCCACATGCTAACTGATGATAAAAATGAAACATCATGAGCTGTGATGTTTCATAATGATGTTTTACAGGATATTTACATCAGAATCATGTTTTACTGTCATGACAAAAAATTTGCTAGTGTGTTGTAAATATTATAATGACAAAGTATGACTGTGAGGCAGAAGATCTGAGATTATAATTCTGAGAATGAGAAAAGTGTGTGGGAGAGAGAGAGGTTATTTTCCAGTGGCTCAGCTCTCTTCTCGTCAGACATTTCCGGCTCTGGCCACTGAAAATAACCCACAAGAAAACATCCCAACCTGGACTCAAAGAGTAGACTGTAACCCTCACGCACACACATACTTACACGACCACACACACCAAACTACCAAAACTACTCTACTAGTAAAAAAAACATTTGCTGCTCAGCAGGTTTAAATGTTGACGTTTGTTCCCACGCATTGGCACCTGATGTGGTAATCTGCTGTGTTTGTCATTTTTAATAGTGATGTGTTAATAAATCACGAGTGCTGATAATGATGAACAGATGCAAAGTTGGCAACAATGCAGCATGTTATGTGATCTTGGGGTTTTGGAATGTAATGTTTTAAGTTTGTATTGCAATGATGTGTTGTGAAGTAATCATAGAAAGCATAGAGAGAATATAGACCACTATGGAAGACATCACCAACACTGGAAGATGTAATAAAACAAAATGTTAAACAAATATCTTGATGTCATTATATATGTAAGCAAAAAAATAATATTAAATAAAAAACTGAAACTGGACCAGTGTTTACATGTCAGTAAATTCAAATCTCATTGTTCTTCACTTGTCCTGTGATTAGATGTAATGCATTTAGTCACAAAACACATACGAACCAATGAGATTTGAAGTTATCGATGTGTAGCGCTTGTTTTGGTTTAAATGTCTTTAAATAAGGTGAAAAAACAATTAATCAAATCATTTTTGGAAACACTAAAAATGGGTCCCAGACCCAAACAAACACCACATAAGGGTTAAACTAAGGGTTAATTACAACCAAATTTTCATTTTTCCGTGAACTATTTTGATAAATTACTCTATTGGTACAATTTGTTTTGCACAACAATTATGCAAAATTCACTAAACGTTTTTGAAAACATAAAATGCTCATTGTTAATTGACAAAAAATGCTGCACAATTCATACAACAAACTTGAAATCATCAAAAATCTTCTGATAACAAGACCAAAATATTGGCTAATGGCTATATACAGTATTCAAGTCTGACCAATATATCAGCATATCACTTAATAAAATAAAAGGCTTTTTGATCAGGCATTATAAACAGCTGCCCCTGTAAGTCTGAGAAGGTTTATGTTTTGATGGCATGAATAGTGGCACGAAACTCGATTGCTAACATGACTCTGAAGACCCAAGATAACACTTTTTGTTACTATACACATGATGCTATCAACAACATCAGGCTAAAAAAACAGTCATAGCATGCATACACAAACTGACCTGTTGATCTCACACGGTTCCTGAACCTCGTACACGCTTGCATCGACGTCCTGGTTGGAATAGACCCAGGGCAAATTCATGTACTCTGGAATCTCTGCATATAATGGGAGATTCTCGTATTCCACCCCACAATCCCCTTCACTATCACCCTGAACAGCTTCCTCATTGCCAGGGGCGACCTGGTTAGTGGGCGTGTCACTATGGTTCTCCGCATCCCTATGGTTCTCCGCATCAGCACGAGTGCAATCCAGGGACTGTCCACTGCGAAGCAATTTCGGAAGCAAGCGTGCACAAACGCGCAGCTCTATAAGTTTTCGCAGGCTACGCCGCCCTTGTTCGGAGCGCACCAACTGTTCGGAAGTGTCTGCCCGCTGAAGATCTGCTGAGGAAAACGATTTTGCCCTTTGTTTGATTGTTGATACAGATTTTACACCTTCAGCCTGTGGTTGGCTGTTACTGCGTGATGGTTGGTTCCTGCTGAAGAGAGGGATGCTAGGCAGGGCGACCCGCCACGACGGTTTCTCCTGAGGAGGCGCGGGAAGTTCTTTGAATACGGGAGGGCTGGAGTTAGGAAGTGGAGGGGGCGTGTCCGTTTGAGAAGGCGTGTTTTGCTTCCGCAACACAGACGATGCGGGAAGGCTGTTTCTCTGGGGTTTTTTGGGCGTGACCTTTGGTGACCTCTCATCTCCGTTAAAAATCTTGGTAATTGCCATCGAAACTTGTTGTCCACAGCTAAGTTTAATCTGTTTAGGAAGACTTCGGGTTATTGGGTATCGGGCAAAATCTCCATATGCTTCATCATCTTCATCGTTGTTCTGCAACTCCTCATCTTCTTCTTTATCCACAGAACCGTGAGAGTCAGAGTGGCAGTGAAAAAGCAGGCTGTCCACTGACGAAGAGGTCTTATATGAGGAATCACCTGTGTGTGGGAGGGATTTCTGTCTAGGGGGAGGGGCTGGAGGCTGTGACTCCTCCTCAGCAGATTTATTGACTAAAGTTAGAGTTGCGCCATTTGTTGGAACAGAATAGTGAACAGAGTTGATTTGAGGAGGCGTGTCTTTAGTCTGTGCAACATGAGAAGAGTGTATTTTGTGCAAAGGATCTGTGCTGCGTGAACACTCAGTGTTTTCTGTGTTCTCTTTAGAGAAATGTGAATTTAGGGGTGGGTCCATGTGGGTGTGACAGGTTGTTGAAGTGCTTTGTGGATTTTCTAAAACCGTGTCCAATTGAATGTGTTCAGAAGTTTCTGTTGGGGTATCTGTTTGAGACTCCACAGGTTCAGTCTCCACAATATTTTGCCTATATAAAGCTCTACGGGAACGTCGTGGGTGGGGTACAGGGAGCGGTTTGCTGGGTGGAGCTGGAACTCCAACACTTTCACTAGTGCAAAAGTCAACAACAAAAATCCCAGTTTGTTTTGACTCTAAAGACTCGTCCTGTTCCTGTAGGGGTTGTGCATGGCTGTGTTTTGGGACCTGAGGTGTTTGTAACTGTGCACACGCCAGATTCTTCACTAGCGTGGGAGTGTGTGTTTCTTCCTGTGTCTCTGTGGAAGTGTGGGAGTCTGTGGGAGCTTGGATTTGTACTTCGGATAGGTCAGCCTGTTCTCGCGTGTCATGACACAGCTGTTCTTTTGGGTTTTCATCCTCTTTGAAAACCCCTAACTCTGGTGTTCCACTTATTTCCTTAGATCCCTCTAATCTGCTGTCGCCTGGGAGATGACCCTGAGGGCAGGGAGGTATAATGTAATGTGACAGGTGTGAGTGGAGTAAAGCGGGACCCCCGTTTTTGGAGACAGGGGGATGCTGTGTCTTGCATGGATCTTGTCTTAGCTGGGGCGGTTTTTGAGGAACCACGGGGTTGACTTTAGGCAAGCATGGTTTGGGAGCAACAGCAGGTTTTCCTCTCTTGAGCAAGGACGGTGAGGGCGAAGGCTGGAGGATCTCAGGTTTTGGGGCAATAGGGGGAGGGGATGGTTTTTGAGGATGACCCAGCTTGGGTTTGGGGGCAACCGGTGGTTTCTTCATTCCTAGATAAATTCACACAGAGAGAAAAGGAATACATGAATTGCATAAATAAACATGGAATATTACATAACATGGTGGTAATGGCAATAAAGCTACTCTGACTGTCTAACTTAGACTGACTTTCATTGACTACTGAACCAAGCAATACTATATATGAACATCATAACCAGTTTTATACGCTTCCCTGACTTTATGATCATGCAAGATCCTTGTGCATCGGACAAAATCCCATTACATGGCACTCCCAGGACATGAGGCAGAAGATGGCATGGCAATGCAAAAATGTATGTTTGTACCAACGCACAATTAATATATTGGAATTAATCTATTAATCGTTTTTAGATGTTATAACTATTTTTGGGTACAGTTTCTGTTTCCTCCATTTTCAGACTGAATGTATTTTTCATTTTACAATGCAATTAAACGCTGAATAGTGATTTGTGAAACTTTAAAGCACAATTTTAGGGGTACAGAGTGAAAAAATCATGTAATATTGAAAACAAATGAAGGAGTAGATTTGTGTTAAGAAGATGCTTTATAATATATCTCAAAAATCAGTGTAAAGTCATGGAAAGATTACTGTAAAATCCATATTACAATTTCAAACCAGATCCCTAATGCCTAGTGAAAATTAACCATGGTTTTACTACAGAACCCAGACAAATAATGGTATTTGTAGTAAAATTATAGTAACTAAACTTTTATCATGGTTTCACTACAGTGACCGTAGTTAAACCATAATATCTGTTTAATATCTAATAGTAATACAAATGCAAATCTACAAAAAAACGCGGTCAATACACTTTTACTGTAATAAAAACATTTGGATGACATAATAATTACCACTGTAGATTTGAGAATAGTTTGGTTATTCTGCAGTGGTAGAATTTTTTTGTTTCTACGTTTGTGTAACAAAAAAACAGGCAGTAAGAGAATTGTATTAAACAAATTTATTTAGAAAATATATTATATAAAACTTCGGCATGGTTGCTGATGCTCCAGAGGAAACGTGGTCTTCCCATTCTAAGGATCGGATTGTTTCTAAGGGAAGCAATCCAAGACTTATCCCGGAGGAGCCCACCACCCGGACCGGACCGAGTTGTTACCCTCTCCTCTGACCCGGATCTCGTGCGGGTCGTTATCACTAAACAGAGCTCACGAACTCTCGCGAACGCGCAGGAATCCTGCGTTTACATGGACACGCGAGACGGAGTCATCAGGCGGATGTGTAGCGAGCAATACAGTTCCTTACAGCCGTGGAAAGAAAATCACGGGACTTTTCTTTATTCCCTCAGCTACCTTCCCTCACAATGTCGAATCTGACCAAAGAGCACGAAGAAAAAAGTAAAGTCGTGCCAAAATGGCTGTTGGTGCGAGTTTAGCGAAAGAACGATACGGAAAATAAAGCAAAGTTTAAACAAAAGGATGAAATCGAAGCAAAACGTCCCGTGCGCTCCATGTAACTAACGTTAGGTGGAAAACCACGAAATTCACGCTGCTGACATTATCCAGATTTGCGTTTCGAGAAGAAAATGTCATGAAACAACGTGAAAAATCTAAACAAACACAACATCTTTCGTTAACTTCTTCATTCATGAATTTCTTGTCGCGCTTGTTGTGAAGAATTCGTCCCGTTAGCACAATATTAGCTTCTAACTAACGTTAACAGAAGAACATTGAGAGGCTGCTGCTGTTGCTAACTTACTTGAATAAAGTTGCAACACTTGGAAAACCGCTTGATTTTGCAACCTTTTACCATAAATGCACTAAACATCTAACGCCCCTATCTGGACGTGTTGTTCAAAGAAGTAGCAAATGTTTATTCATCCAGGAAACTAACCTGTACTCATGATCCCCAAACGACTCACTTTACTCCATGAATGAGCTACATTCAGCACAGTTCCTTTAGATTAGGCTCTTTTCTTCTAGCAAGAGCCATTGCACTCCAGAGAAACAAAGACAACTCGCTGTCTTGGTGCGGTCATCCAAAGTCTTTGTATTTCTACAAATTTAGAATGAGATGCATGCTTTCTGTACTTTTGCCACCGCTTTTGTAAACCTGGAACGGCGAAGTCCACTGAATCCAGATTTTCCCATAAAGTCTACCCAAATCGACCGATAGAGGCGCTCACGCCAGGGAATAACCTCACTGCACTGCCGTTGTAGGGTCCGAATCATTCTACAGAGCGGATTCTTTTATTTAACCAAATAAAATACTGAATACAAAATTCTATATTAAATACTAGGGATGCACCGATACCATTTTTTAAAGTCACCATGAAATCAAACAGGAAAATTCGAAGTGTTTTACACAGTGTTGCAGTGATTCTTATAAATTATTTATCCGTGCACACCATTGTTTTTTTTTTCAATTCATCTGCACAATCAAAAACGTCAAGCTCCTCTCCCCCTCTCGTCAGCAACAAAAAAGAGGTAGTACTAATATACTAACTGTCCAATGGCCAGGCATTTTTAGATACACCTCACGATACGGAAAAGAGGTCAATCGCAATTTCCGTTTCATGGTGACTTTAAAGACAGAGTACGAGTACCGATATTTTTTCTGGTACTCGCCGATACCAATGCCTGTACCGATGCCTGTACCTTTTCACAACATAGTGAGACTAATGAAAATAGAATAGCTTCATAATTACATTCAACTCCACCTTAAACACATTATGAAAAAATAAACAATTTTATGCGCTTTTCACAAACTTTCAAAGCAAATTCCATAACAAATTTCTGTCAGTTATGTCACATGAGGTATCGGTGCATTTGTACGAGTACGACTACATGAGCTTAGTATCGGGCCCGATACCGATAGTGATGTCGGTGCATCCCTATTAAATACTAGAGATGTTCCAACCCTTTTCCCCTTCCCGATTCCGATACCTGGGCTCAGGGTATCGGCCGATACCGAGTACTGATCCGATACCTGGATGTGTATCTTTATACAGCTGTATATACTACTAGCCCTGTATGAACTGATAGAATTGTTTTACGGTGTGCTTCAGACTTATCCCTTAATAAAACATGTACAAATACATAGGCTTCAGTAAACTAGAGTATTATTATATTATATTAGAGTAATATTTATTTTTCTTAATTTGCTGTTTTATTGGCTGGTTGGTCCACTCTCAAATAGTGCCAAACAGCAGACATACTGCTAGCACGTTTTCATTTCTTCGTTGCTCTAAAACAGTGGTTGCTTTTGACGACACAGTACAACTTCCTGTGTTTGCATTCTGAGCAGCGAAGAAGTGATTTCCCATTTGCAGCGTTAAGCAAAGCAGGCGCGCATAACTAGATCCTGTTTAAGAAAATGGTATAGGATCGGTACATGGATTCAAGTACTCGCCGATACCAGAATTTGATGTGGTATTGGTGGCATTTCCGATACTAGTATCGGAACAACCCTATTAAATACACAACTGTCAGCACATTTACAGAGTAGAAAGTATAATACTTGTCTTGAATATACAAGTACCGAAAAAACTCTTCAAAAAATGTATTTTGACTCTCTATTGTGTTTATGTTGCATAATTAATAGTCCCTTCTTCAAGCTCATTTAGTGTATTGCAACGATTGCAACTTACAAATATTTTTGTGATTTACTTCGACCGATTAATTAAAAGGAACCGATTCATATGAACGATTCGTTTGGAGCACCACTACACTACACTACACTACACCCACTTGAATGAAACATTAGACATTAATAATCTGATTTTTGCAGTATAAGGCATACAGAATGTATTCATTTATTATTATTTCTAATTTGTGCACATTGTTTGAGGTGTGGTGATGTATACAGTAAATAAATTAAATATAAAAATAAATATAAAAGAATGGGCTATATTATTATAGCCACTAGCAGACAGATAACCAAACACAGACAGGAAGTAACTTTGGGCCAGGTTAAAAAAAGGTTGTCTGAATTTTTTTGCATTACACCTAAATATTTCTCTATTACAAAACAAACCAATAACGTATTTTTTATATAATTCACATTAAGAATTAAGAAATACAGTTAACCGGTTCAGCACTACAGTAACCTGCATTTGCATTATGTACAAAATTATACGGGCATTGAGACCAAAAGCTCCATAGTTGGCGGTGTTGACACATTTTGAGAACAGCTATCAAATACACGAAGAAGAGCTATGAATCATGGGAAGTGTAGTTCAAACCATAGCGTGTTTCTGCGCATAGAGCCGAAGCTGTAGAGATCCTTCTGTAATTTCTATCGACTACAATCCCAGCATGCGCAACGGATGTAAACATATGGCGGAGAGCTATGACTGAGGATTTTGATGAAGAAGTTGTGTTCGAGGTGAGTTTTCATCCAAACACATGCAGAGACACACAGCAGCTGATCAAGTAACGTTATCTGTCATAGATGGGGTGTTAGCATCCTGCGCTTAGCCACACAACACTCCTCCCTCCCAATGCATCTCTATAAGGACTTAGAACTGCTTGTGAGTTACTCTGCGTTTAATAAAACACAGACATTCTTATAGTATATGTTTATAACTTATTTTGCGTTAAATAAAATGTGTTGTAGGAACATCTGATATGGTTATAGAGCCAGAGGTAGTGTTTCAAACCCACAGTGATCTGCCTGGCTGGACAACACTCTGGGCAGCTGTGTTTTAAGTTACAGTAAGCTGCTATTTAGTAAATTGAAAATCTAGTAAACTGAAAATATGGAGGAGATGCTTTCATTTAAAACTACGTTAAGTGCAAGGAATACACAACAGACTATAAACTGCCAACCAGACAGCATAGAGAGATGCCTACCTAGATCACATTTGGGGCAGTAGTGACTTGCCCTTAAAGGGACAGTTCACCCCCCAAAAAATTCTGTCATCATTTTACTCACTCTCAAGGTTTTCCAAATCTGTATACATTTCTTTGTTCCGATCTACACAGAGAACGATATTTGGAAGAATGCTTATAACCAAACAGTTCTTGGCCACTTGGCCACCGCTGTTACCACTAAATCCTGCTGAAACCGAGCTGGCTGCGATAATGCAAGGTATCGACTATTTTATTGATGCGTAGGTTGTCCGTGAAGCACGGCTCTGGGATCAGTAGGAAATGCTGCTCGATCTAAAAGCAGTGTGAGTTTGAGTCGCTTATAACGTACATTTTAAAAAGCAACACCCGTCAAACATGATCGTTATAAATATACTTTATTATCATGAAAATACCTGAGGAGGCTTGAGTACGAGTGATAAAAACATGTCCTTAGGCATTTCCTAGAACTACGTGTGTTATGGTCTTCTTCTGCAGTGCGTATTTGGAGTTTCTGCACGAGAGCGCCCTCTGGCTTTCGGATGCAGCAGCATTTTACCGTACTTTACAAGTTGTGCATAAATCACGTGATAGATATTTTCGGTTAACCGGGCAGATGTCTACTATTGACTACCATAGTAGGAAAAATATAACAATGGCAGTCAAAAGTTCAAAAGTGCCCTAGAACTGTTTACTTTCCAACATTCTTCAAAATATCATCTTTTGTGTTCAACGGAACCAAGAAATTTATGACGCAATTTTCCTACTATAGTAGTCAATAGATATAGATATTTGGCTTTTGCTGTGGTCTGCTTTATTTTAGTGCTATTTAGTTAGCAGTAGCAGGATTGTGCATTATGGCATGTGTTGCCTTCTGCTTTCACTTTACTCGGACCAAACCAATAAAACCATGTTTCATGTTTATAAAACAATTGTGCATATTTGTGTATGTTTGGAAATAGATTTAAAGGAATATTTAAAGTTCAGACAACATCATCTCTATGGGCAGCGTTGGACTCATGCTGTCAATATAAATAAAAATTGCACATATACGTCTGTGGAGAAAGGGAAACTACAGTTTATTTACAGTTTATTGTAGCTGGCAGTGAATATGGGACATGTGCTTATTCTTGGGCCCATATATTTTTATTTAGTTTAGTGCATTGGTTTTATGGATGCATACAGTTCAGATATCCAAAAAAGCCTAGTCAGATTCGGTATGCTCTCATTTGGTGTCCTGATATCAGGCCTTTCGCCTCAGGCCAGATTGTCTGCTCTTTCGCACCAATTCCTCTAGCTGAGCTTTAGAGCATAAAATCCACAGTTCATGACGTGAGGCAGGTTACCTCAGCGCAGAATTTTCGCTGTAACACAAGTACAAGAATTATAAACCTCTTTAGCAACTCAAATCCAGAGGATACGGTAATCTTGCCGTCTCAGTGGTGGAAATAAGATCATGTATTTGGATCTCTGGTTGGGAACCGGGACCTGCGAGAGCATCTGGTCTATGTCTTCTGTTGAGCGATGAAGAGTTTAAGACTATCTGAGACGGGAGTGAGGGATGGGAGTGAGGTAAGGGAGGAAGAAGACAGGAAATAATGTTTTTACTCTGCTCAGAAAATCCCGCCTTAAACATCCTGTGAGGAATATCTGAATCATGACCTCTTTCTGTTTTTCTCTTCTTTTACATTTACTCTCACTTGTTTGTTCTTCAAATTATATTTGTTTTGTGTGTGTGTTTTTTTTGTTGTTGCACAAGGAGGATTCCAAGGTCAAAGGTCTCTTTATAATATTTAATAGTGGAGATGCAATAAATGTGTATGAAACCACCGGCACATAGCGTGAAAAAGGCACCCTAAAGTCCCCACGAAAGTGAAACATTTGTTGGAATCACGATACCGGTGTCCTGAAATTTGATCCTACCCGTGAGATGTAGATGCATGTAGATGCATGCACACATCAATGTTACGTCAATTTTTTGCTCTGTAAAATCAGCCTACCTGTTTATTTTATACTGCTACGACAATCTGATAGGGTATTTTCATTGTTAAATCAATCTACATATTTATTTAATACTGGTAGGATGATTTGATTGGGTAATTTGCGCTGTAAATTAATCCTACATTATTTCATACTGCCTGGTAGGATAATCTGATGTATTTATGCTGTAAACACATTCTATGTGTTTATTTTAAACTGGTAGGACAATCTGACCTGTTTATTTTGTCGATGTGGTTTAGATTATATTCATTTTTGCGCTGCAGTAGGAAAATCTGAAAGTTAGGACAATTCGACAGAACAGCGGCTCACCATCGTGATGTCTATCAGCCATCGGCGATAGACGCAATAAACGCTGTAATGTTTCATGAAAAAAATTGGAATTAAATGTTTTATTTCACTGGGACTTTAAACAAACAAACCAATATTTTGTGAACTGTGTGAAGGCACTGGATTGTATAATGTTTGTTGCAAGCTAAATTCAAAATATTATCGCAAAAACTTCAAATAAGTGAGCAAGTGACAAATATCAGTAGTGGAATTGGTCAATAGTTGTAGTGTGTTAAAATCAGTATTGGCCAAAACATTGTATATTGGTGCATCCCTAATATCTTTATTTATGACATGGAAAGGTTTGTTTTGCCTTTAGCTGTAAAATGGACATATGGCCAGTCATGATTAAATCTCAAATAGCTTGGCTATATTTTTGATTTTATAAGGTTTGAGAATTTTAGACAGTATATAAGTCATTGCTTCATGTTTATATTTGTGATTTCTCTCGCCCTTGCAGAACTCTCCTCTGTTCCAGTATTTGCAAGATTTAGGACACACAGATTTTGAGGCATGTTCACCGGTTTCTCAGGAGGAGGAGTTAAGCGCTGGTGGAGAGGAGAGGCCATTTCCACAGGATATCCTCTCGTCTCCCAGAGTGAGTGCCAACTTTCCTTGCCTTACCTTTCTAGTACACTAACTGGATGACTACTGTACTACAGTCTCTAAAGACTGACAGCTCAGCAGAGTGAAATGATAGAACTGGGTTTTTAAAAGCTACAAATGTTTGTACACTTGACCTTGTTTAATGGCTCAAGCAAAAAGGAGAGGATTAGATATTATTGAAGTAGTTTCACAACAGGTTTTGAAATACATTGAAAGATCAGATTTAGAAAACAATGGATAGTTACAGAAATACACACATGCCTATACAGTTACAATAACAACGTATTACAACTAGATATTTACATTATCTGAAGAAAATACGATTGGTGGAAAAGTTCCACTGAATGCAAATGGAGCTCATTTCTTTGCCAGAATAAAATATTTTATGGATGCACATAAGAACACTGCTGTCTTAAAGGAACAGTTCACCCAAAAGGAAAATTATGTCATCATTTACTCACCCTCAAGTTGTTCCAAATCTGTATACATTTCTTTGTTCTGATGAACACAGAGAAAGATATTTGGAAGAATGCTTGTAACCAAACAGTTCTTGGCCACCATTGACTACCATAGTAGGAAAAATTGCTTTATAGATTTCTTTATGTTGAACACACTAAGATATTTTAAAGAATGCAGGAAAGCAAACCGTTCTGGGTCACTTTTGACCATAGTCATTTTTCTTACTGTTTTGCTACAAACATTCTTCCAAATATCTTGCTCTGTGTTCATCAGAACCAAGAAATGTATACAGATTTGAAACAATTTGAGGGCGAGTAAAAACAATTTTATTTGCTCTACTGGATGTTGTTCTGTTGTATTTTTTAAAGCTGCAACTTGTAACCTTTTGGTTAAAAATGTATACAAATCAGTTATTGAGTAAGTACCTAAAAGTGTTTAAAATGGTTTTAAAGTGTTAGAAAGCTTATAGACCTCTTCGGAGGACGTAAACAACGATGGTTCTAAGCTGGCCCAGAAACTTTCTGTTTCAGTTCTTTAACACTACACAAACGTTTAAACAAAATACAACAATACAAACGTAATTTAAATACAACAATCAACAATAAAACGGGCAAACAATCTCTCATATTGAAGACCACTTCTTTGTAACCACCTGACAATGACCTATACCAACCACCTCGCAATGCACTATTAATCACTTGCATTGCATTGTGCTGTTGTGGTTGCATTATGGTTGTGGGTTTTGCACCGAGAAACACTACTCACATTTCATAAAATGTACAAATGTAGTTTCTGTTTTACTTTAGTTGACACCTTTGTATGGCGTTATTATAATGACAAATGTCGCGAGCGCATTATTACAAGGCGAGAGCGCATTCTTGTCATACGAGCGCGCGAATCTCTCCGCTCGCACGCATTTCCTTTGCTCGAGCACAAAACTGGACGCGCGCTTTCAGTTATACGCTGCTCTCTTATGAATTTTCTCTCCTCTCGCTCAGTGAGCGTGTGCGCACTCAAAATGCGTGCCGTGCGTCCACAAATCCTTTGGTACTCTTGCTCTCGAGAGGTCCTCCTGTGTGTTCCAGGCATTATAGGCTGTCAAAAGTAGTCAACCAATCAGGGATAGGCTTCCACGGCGGGCCAATGAAAACGCGACCTCTTACATGGCATCTTATTGGTTGAAAGTGACTCGACGTTTTCAACGAAGCAAGATGGATCCACCACGTTCTCAGGTAACAATATTAATATATTTGATGCAACATTATTAGTCAAATGTGTATTAGAAATGAACGGGGCATTAGGATGCTTTGTAGGCTACATATAAACGTCAGTTTAACTACCATGTTATTCAGACAAAACAGGCCAACACCCTCAAGTTCATGTGGTCCTCATGCATGTCCTACACTAAACATAGTATTGTCAAAATAGTACTAAATTGATTACCGAACAATTTAGATTGGTGTCTTAAGTTAGCTTTATTCTAAAATAATATTTACTACAAGTAACGGTACATATCAAAACAATAATAGCACTGGAGCATTTGGAAATATCATATAATATTCTATACCTATTTGGTTATGCATTTAATGCGTTTGCAGACAGACACTGTAAGTGTTCTGCATTCAGTGTTCCAGAAGTTCAGGGCATAAAACTGAACTCTATGCAATATACCAAACGCTCCCTTACCGTTCATTTATAATATACATTTGATTAATAATGTTGCATCAAATATATTAAAATTGTTACCTGAGAACGTGGTGGATCCAGAGGCGTATTAAGACCTCATGGTGCCCCCCATCCACCCACCTACCCACACGCAAGAATCCACTCATTAAAAGATTTATATATTAAAAGATTTTATAAGAATGAAACTCAGCAATTTACAATATACTATTTTACAAGAATTACACATTAACATGACACTTTTGTAGAAAAGAACACGAAAAACAACTCTTCATCAAGCATTTTTAACAATTAGGCCTACTGTAGTTAAGAGGTCGCATTTTCATTGGCCCGCCGTGGAAGCCTATCCCTGATTGGTTGACTACTTTTGACAGCCTATAATGCCTGGAACACCAGGAGGACCTCTCGAGAGCAAGAGTACCGAAGGATTCGTGGACGCACGGAACGCATTTTGAGTGCGCACACGCTCACTGAGCGAGAGGAGAGAAAATTCATAAGAGAGCAGCGTATAGTTGAAAGCGCGCGTCCAGTTTTGTGCACGAGCAAAGGAAATCGGCGTGCGAGCGGAGAGATTCGCGCGCTCGTATGACAAGAATGCGCTCTCGCCTTGTAATAATGCGCTCGCGACATTTGTCATTATAATAACGCCATACTTTCTTGTTAATTCACAGCCACACTGAATCGACTCCGCCCCCCCCACACACACACACTTTCTATTCAATTTCTATTCTTCAGTTGCTGACACAGATTCAAAGCATCTTGAATGTGTGTGTTGAACAGCAGCAGAATACTAATAACATGAAGAAAGAACAGCCAACAAAACCACAGTGTGCAACAAGTTTCTTCAACTTGTTATAAATTGTTTTCTTTTAGAACATTGTTCAGACATATTCTAAGTTGTGTGCCGTGAAATTTTGGTATAAAACTTGAATGATTGACATCCCTTTTATGTTGTTCCAAACCCATATTTTCTTCTGTGGAGCCCAAAATGAAAATTTTAGAAGAATAGTTGTTCTTTTTCACATAAAGAAAGTAAATGTAGACTTGGCCTACATTCCAAGCTCAGACGTCAAAAAAATAAGCTCCCTGGCATGTTCATTAAAGTAATAGAAGTAAAAGCAATGTTATATTCATAACAAATGAATCCGTTTAGTAAGGTCTTTTACATTAATCAATTGATTCTGTTTACAAAACTAGTCTGAATGATTTGTCGACAGATCAAATTTATGTGGTTTTAGATTAATCAATGATCACGGAAGTTAAATTAAATTACATTTCTTTGTGTCAGTGGCCTTATAACAGATTCTATATATCATCAATATTTTGATTGAAATAGTCATATTATGGCAAAAAAAGTTTTTACTTGTTTTTTAAATAAACTTGAAAAGACATTCTTATTTTTTTGTTTATTCATCATAATGCTTTCTATGCGGGTCCCCCAGAACTCTTAAAGCTACGGTAGCATTCTAATGGTCAGATAAAAGGTTGAATACTAGTAATGAAAAACATTACTAAAACATAGAAATCCTGAGTAACATTACAACTGGACTCAAATACCACACTGGACGAGAAGGATGGATGGAGGAACTTGAGCCATATATAGGAACCAAAATAATTAGCAACATGCTAATATTGTTACAAACAAACCAAAGCAATGCCCTGGAAACCACGGACAACATCCTAGCATTGTTGTATAAGTGATGACTTTGGGAAAGCACCACTTACATATTCTTTTAAAAATGTTAAAGCTGTTAAAGGAGTAGTTCACTTTCAAAATACATTTTCATGATCATTTACTCACCCCCATGTCATCCAAGATGTTTATGTATTTTTTCTTTAGTCGAAAAGAAATGAAGGTTTTTGATGAAAACATTCCAGGATTTTTCTCCATATAGTGGACTTCAATGGACTCCAAATGGTTGAAGATCAAAATGACAGTTTCAGTGCAGCTTTAAAGGGCTTTAAATGATACCAGATGAATAAGGGTCTTATCGATGAATAAGGGTCTTATCTAGCGAAACGATCGGTCATTTTCTAAAAAAAATAAAAATGTATATGCTTTATAAACACAAATGCTCGCCTTGCTCTGTTCTGCGATGCGCGTTCATGACTTCACGTAATACGTAATTACGTTGAAAAGATCACGCTTGACGTAGGCAGAAGTACCGAGTCAGTGTTTACAAGTTGAAACTGCAAGTTTTCAACGTAATTACGTACTACGTGAAGTCATGAACATTTTTATTTTTTTTAGAAAATGACCGATCATTTCGCTAGATAAGACCCTTATTCATCGTCTGGTATCGTGTAAAGCCCTTTAAAGCTGCACTGAAACTGTAATTTTGACCTTCAACCGTTTGGAGTCCATTGAAGTCCACTATATGGAGAATAATCCTGGAATGTTTTCATCAAAAACCTTCATTTCTTTTCGACTAAAGAAAAAAATACATAAACATCTTGGATGACATGGGGGTGAGTAAATTATCATGAAAATTTATTTTGAAAGTGAACTACTCCTTTAAGTAATTTTGTTGTGATGTGGGGATGGTATGATGTTATTCTTTGTATGTGATTTTCTAGATTTTCTATTAAGAATTGAGACTATTGTCCAACGCTGCTTTGATGTGATTTGTAACTTGTGAATGACTCTCTCTAATGACGTACGTATGGAACGTGATTATTAATTGATGAACTCTTGAAGTGATTATTAATTGACGAACTCTTGTAGTGATTGGTGTTGTCACTATTTTAATGGGAACTTGTATTCACATGTTTGTATATGCCTGATAAAGGTCATGAGAACGAAACGTTGTTATACTGATTAAATTTACCTGTTTGCAAGCACTGGTAGTGTGCAGGACTTATTTTCTTTTTTGCTTAAAGCTGTTAAATAAGAAATGAATATGTTGTGTGTGTTTGAAGCAGAAGGGTGATGTTTGGAGGCTGGTTGATGCACTGCGCAGCCTTAGTCCACTTCATCGAGACAGCACCACCCAGTGGAAGAAGCAGCAGCTGGTGAGTGTGACACTAAACATGCATCTATCTATTTTTTGTCTTTTCTTAAAGTCCCAGTGAAATAAAAAATTACAATTAATTTTTTTCATGAAATATTGCAGCGTTTATTGTAAATAGTTTATCAATGTGGGTCATTCTCGTCTAATCTTTAGTTAAAATCTGAAAATGCACTTCCTTCCTGTAATGACTTTCCATCTTAAATGACGTGTGTTAGACGGCTTGGGTGGAGCATCCGTTAACTCCTCCCCTTCAACTGTCAGTCTGCTGCCAGTTCCATTCCAGTTCACGGGGACTTTAATAACATCACACAATAAGAGCACAAAGCCTGCCCTTAGTTAGATACAGTGTTTATTACAGTCTATTATAGTGTTCAGTTATCAACGTTACAGTGCATGAGATTTTTGTAACATGTAAAATGCGTATGTAATCAAATAAGAAAAATAATAATAGACAAACATCTGAGTGAGGAGACCTTTTGAATGTAAAATATTTTATCTAAATTGAGTTATTTAACTACATTGCTAAATATATAAAAATGTGTATTGTGTACCAAGTCATTTTACATTTGTAAATTGTCAATTTTATTAGTATTATAGGTCATAAACCCCGCCCTCTCCATGTAAATGAATAGAATCACGGCTTAAAAACTTAAAAAATCCAATTACACTCCCAATACATTTTTGGCAAAAATGGTTTCTTTCATTTAAGTTAATTCTTATCACACTGATGTTTGTTCAAGTGTTTGTTTTTCTAAAAATATATATTTTTAGTATAGTTGTAAAAAGGGGGCATGGCAACACAAATTATTATTTGCGATTAACTCATTGGGAAATATGGGCGGGCCCTTTATACCTCAGCTCCAACTCACACTTACTACTGTGCATACTTTGGCTACGAATGATGTCATCTGCACAATGTCAGGTGCCATATCTGCGAAGTTTTGGCTTTATTTTTCTACAGTGGAAGTAAATGGGGAAGCGCCATCCATCCTTTTAACGGGCTAAAGTTTGCCATCACTTTATTTCAAAAGCTACGAGATGAAACCAAACCGCTGTGCTCCAGCACTGAAATCCAGTATTGCTGCACGGTGCAGTTGATATAGTGGACGGAATGCATTCAGTAGATTAGATGATTAGATTATTGATCCCAACTCCCCAGCCCCAGGGAGATTATATTATATTGTGTTTGTTTCTCTGCAGGATGCTGCTTTCCGCCAGTATTCCCTGCGCTGTCTGTTATCTCAGGATGTGCTGTTACAGGAAGATGTCGAGCTGATTGAGCTGTTGGATCCGAGCGTCCTCTCTCTGGGCTCAACAGATACTGTCTGCCCCAGTGCCAGCATCGCCGTACCAGCACCACGCTACCTCGCACAACCCTCTATATGGTACGTACTGTACACACCTGTCAATGAATGCTATATAAGACATAAATAACATATGCAAATGCATAAATAAGTGTTTTTCTTATTTGTGGGTGAACTTTTTCTTTAATGACAATACGAAATGCAACATCAGGATTGTTTTATTTTTTGACTTTACAGGGAAGTTTCGGTGTTGTTTGGGATGCTAGCCATCCTGCTTGGTGTCTGCTGTTTTTGCCCTGATCATGAGCTTGCCTTGTGGGCGTCTGTTTGCCTGGTTTGTGCGGTGTGTGCGTGTCGTGGTCTGTCTCTGTGTCGCAAGGCAAGTCTACAACGTCACGTCCAATCTCTGGCTATCCAGCTGGAAGGTTTGGTGAATAACAGCCGAGCATTGACCAGCCTGTCCCGCAAGTCACTGCGTCTGATACAGGAAACAGAAGTCATTTCAAGAGGTTTCACCCTGTAAGTGTCCCAACACAAACACACACACCCTCCATCTTTAGTTATGTTATGTGTGTGTATGTGTATAGCATTATGTTTGTCTGTCTTGTCCATGTAATTTATGTTTTGCATGTTAGAGGCTATTTACATTTACTATTTACAAATTACATTTATTACAAATAATTTTTTTGGGGGGAATGGGGAATATTCTTGGCTGAAGACTATTTAGCTGCCTTTTTTATTCTTAAAAAAAATGAAAATAGTTGGAAATACCAGTAATGTTTTTAATATAATATTCCTGTTGTTTGTGTGATCTTGTTTGTGGTGTGCATGTTGTGACATTTTCTTTGATAGAAAAAAAACATGTAATTCACGTGTTTAAGTTGTAATATTTCATCGTAATCATCAATCACGTTTCATTTTTATGTAGTTATTGTTGTATGTGATGTATGTCTGCCCTAACGGTTCTCGGACGTCTGCACAGTAGGATCATGTTTCACTTGTCAAGTTTACTCGACAGGGTGAGTGGTGCCTGTCCCTTTAACAGGGCGGGCCAGCTACGCAGCCAGCAGCTGATTGGTCTACGAAAGGCAGCCTATCAGAGCCTTCGTTGCGCGTTCCGAGCCTCCCGTCTGGCCACGTGCGTCATGCTGAAGTCATATCCTTAGCCAACGGCAACTTGTATTTCACCCCAAAATAAAATATATAATTAGTTTAATAGAAATTATATAAACATTTTTTTTAAAGTGTCTGTTCATTTAGTTTTTTTCAGCATTGTTGCAATATTTTCTTGACTAATTAACACATTTCCCACATGTAACTGTAAAACATTGTTCATTTTGTAAGAATTACAGATTTTCATGCAAATAATTTGCTGGCATTTTTGAACTTGTAACATCTAAGTTGATGAATCTTTGACTATATTTTACATTTCCACTAAACTCAGAGATAGACAACGTCACTAACTATGTGTCCACCGTGCCAATCAGAGAGCTGGGTCTCGGCCTGGGGGTGGAGCATCTTTCAGACGAGCAAGCGCAAGACTTGACCAATGATTACAGTCTACCTGCGCTCAAGGTTAAAAAAATTTATCATTACTCACACTGTTGGTCTGGGCAATATAGCAAAAAATAATTCATTGATACTTTTAAGACTTTTGATTATTTAATATTAATATTTATTAGGGCTGTTAAAGGATTAATCGCATCCAGAGTAAAGGTTTGTGTTTACATAATACTGTATATGTCTGTGCACTGTGCATATTACTTTTGTATTTATAAAGACATACACATTACACACATATTTAGGAAAAATATAAATATCAATACATGTTTATGTACTATTTGAATTACAAATTATTTAAATCTATATATGCAAATATTTCCTAAATGTATACATGTATGCGTTTATAAATACAAAATAAATACGCACAGTACACAGACACATATTATGTAAACACAAATTTTTATTCTTAACAGCCCTAACATTTATTGTGAAATGCTTTTATATTTTTAATCTTTTTCAAACTAGCCATAATTTGGACCAAACAACTATTGTTGCCAAGTAGATTTAGAATATACAGTAAGGCACCGGGAAATAAAATAATGTATTTTTACCAATATGTATATGTACCAATATGTACCAAACATGGAAAAGGGCACTCTGAGACTTTAATGAACGTTTTTTTTAGTGATGACGCAAAAAATGTGCAGTTATACATTTTTTTGTAACAACAATTTTAAGGGAACTGACTCATAGACTTTCCCAGCTGCTCTTGTAGTTGCAAATAGGGGTAGGGTTCATTAGGATTAGAAACTGGCTCCTGGCCCGGCGAATAAAATCCACAATAAAATCATCACAATGTTGCTTATTTAGTTTGTAAAAAAATTGCCCAGCCCATCTGTTGATATCAAACATATCAGTCTTGTAAATACAATCACACTTGTTCTTCACATTGCTTTGCAGATGTTGTTCCAGTTGTGGGTGGGGCAGAGTTCCGAGTTTTTCCGGCGACTAGCTTTGCTGTTATCTCCAGGAAGGCAGGAGCTAGACTCCAGGTCCACCCCCCTTACATATAACAGCGTCCCTTTGATTACCGACTCCCTCCATCGAACCCTGGCCTGTTGCCTTGGCGACCTTCAGCGCAGCTATGACTTCCATCGCTACTTTGAGACCCAGCACCAGACAGTGGGCTCAGGAAAAAATGCCAGTGCCCGACAGAAATGTAGAGAGCTCAATTCTCTGCACACTTCAGTCCGCAGTTTACAACTTCACCTGAAAACACTCTTAAACGAGTATGTACCTCTTCATTATTGCTTTCGCAATAGGCTTGCTGATATATGAAATATAAATGCATTTAATATAGTGCAGTCAAGTCAATTAATCACGATTAATCGATTCCGTAATAATCGATTAATCGATTCCAATATAATTGTTTGTGTAATATGTGTATGGCTAACATTTATTTTGGAAGCGATTAATCACGATTAATCGATTCGACAGCACAAATTTAAATATATCAAATATACAAAATATAACATACACCCATCCGGTGTATCAAATGATTTTGTGACATGGCACATTATCCCGCTGGAAGTGTCATTAGAAAATAGGAACACTGTGGTCATAAAAGGATGGACAATACTTAGGTTGACTGTGATGCTTAAACACTAAATTGGTACTTAAACGCCCAAAGTGAGCCAAGAAAATATATTGCTTGCAAGAAAAATGACACCACCAGCCTGAACTGTCGATGGATCCATGTGTGCTGGTTGTTTTTGCCAAATTCTGACCCTACCTTCTAAACATCACAGCAGGAATTAATACTAATCTAAAATCAAGAAAACTAAGTACATGTATTGCTGGGTACAGAAGCGCCAGAAAATTCATCAATCATGTCAGTTTTTACGTTTACATTTTATATATATGCATTTGGCAGACGCTTTTATCCAAAGCGACTTACATTGCATTATACTATACATTTGTTTCTTAGTATGTGCAATCCCCTGGGATCGAACCCATGACCTTGGCGTTGCTGTTCCTTTTTATGTTCATTGCATAACGTTGGTTGTTTCTTGTAGGGTCATAATCCTGGAGGATGACTTGGAGAAGTTAATGGTTGCTAAGGAAACGGAGGAGATGACGTGTGCAGGATATCAGGAGCTGAGGGAACGTTTACAGCTGTTGCAGCCACACATGCAGGCCAGCACCTGCTGCTGGGATGACACGCTCGCACAGGTCGACCGCATGCTGTGCAGAGTCTCCAGCTGTCCAGGTCAGAGGTCAACCTCTCAACCAATAACAGCGGCATGTTGTTTATAAAGTGGCCTCTAAAAGTATTTACAGTGTTAAGGCCACCAAAGTAGATAACTACAAATAAGAAGTTTTAAAAATAATTTAAGAGAATTATTTTATATTTAATATAGTTATATATAATATTATTGTATTAGTTTTATTTTAAATATTACAGTTTTAAATATAAAATTTGATATATATAATTTATATTTTAATTTTATGTCTTTTATTTTGAATTGTACACTAAATAAACAAGACTAAACAAAAATACATTTAAGACAGTACTATAACTGCAACGATACAGAGGAATAACAACAGGATCACTTTCAGAGCAAGTTTTACCAGCTGATCATCATTGACAGCCAAAATGGAAGATATTTGGAAGAATGTCAGTAACCAAACAGATCTCATCCCCCATTTACTACCATAGTAATACTCAATGGTGGATGAGATCTGTTTGGTAACTGACATTCTTCCAAATATCATCCTTTGTGCTCAGCAGAACAAAGAAATTTATACAGGTTTGGAACAATCTGAATAAATGATCACTGAATTTTCACTTTTGGGTGAACTCTCCCTTTAAGAACAAATTTTTAGTATGTCAGTAATATGATAACCCTGCGTTTTAGCGTGTATGATCTTAATGATGTCATCATTTGGCGCGTCAGTCACTGCGTCTTGAGACTATTTTTAGTTCCTTATTTGACTGATTTCCCTCCCGGTAGTTATTTTAGGAAGCGTAAGGGAAGTAGGAGGGTAAAAAAAGAAAGGGGAGATGTGGTCGGTGCTGTCTTTAGCAGAATTAGGACATAATGAAGTGAAGTCAATAGTCACATGATGTCCACCGTCACTTGATGAATTTCCTCTGCTGGTGGTTTAATGCAACAGGGCAAAAGGTCAGCTGTGCAGTTGTTTGATGGTGCCAGACAACTGCAGCTATTTTAAGACTAGTAACTTCATTACTCTGTGTTTTGAAGTACACAGTATCCACAATATACACTCCAGATCGAGTAAAAATTGGATTTGGGGAGTAACTTGATTTTGTCTGGTGATTTTATTTGGAACTGCAATTTAATACATGGTTAAAATCCATGTGGGAATCATTTTGTGTGTGGGATGTGAGTGGTTGAAAACAAACCATTTACCAAAAGCAAATTGTCATTTTTTAAATAACAATATTTTAAATAGTAAAATTTGCTACTTTTTTCTATAGATTTTACTTCTGTAGAATTACTTATGTCATTATTTTGTGTTAAAAGAAGTCACACACACAGTCATATAGTGATTTTATGTTTCAGAAGGTTCCGAACCGCCGGAGGAAACCGCTTTCCCAGAAGCCCCTCCCACTGCCCCAATTGCACACATACAGGACAGAGACCCCATTCCTGAAGAACAGGTACAGTTTGAGTCTTCACATCATTTCACATAACTCCATATAAACATAATAACATGCTCAAACAAAAAATGCCACAGCAACCTCTTAGCATATCGAAGCAATCTCATATAAACGTGCTAAAACCAATTAGAACACTTTAGCCACTGCTTAGCAACACCCTGGTGACCATTCAGCCATTGCAGAACAGTAAAATAGTTTTGCATAGGCAACCTCAACTCGCACTCTCTTCAGAAAATGTACAAGTACATTCTTTAAAGTGGAAATGAACCATCCAGTCAAGTTGTATTTAATGAACTCGGGGAAGCCAACCAACCCGGTGACGTCACCGTCAGCGGTACTACAAGATGGCGGCGCCCTTGCTACAAAACCTATACAAAGGCATCCTTTTTTCGTTTAAATGGTCACACTAATCTGGTTTACTATATCCTTTTTGATTGAAGTGGAAACCTATTTAATAAATAATGAAAACTTGACTGGATGGTTCATTTCCACTTTAATACAATAATAGCGATTATAATGTCCATGAACATTTCTCTATTTTTGGACACATGAATTTCAGACGACTAAAACGAGGCAAATCCAGCTGATTTGATTGTTGTCATGTGCAGAAATATTCACAAACAATTAAGTTTGTTTTAACAGGCTTAGTTGGGATAAATTGCTGTTTTTCTTGGCCAGGAACTTGAGGCCTATGTTTCGGATTCTGACTCTGAGACAGAATGGAGGGCGACCGCAGACATGTTGTCGCCATGCGAACTGGAGCGTCAACGGCGGGAACGAGAAGAGTCGAGACGCGTTTTACTCGAGCTGAAATCCGTCCTGGGAATCAGAGCCTCGGATGGAGAGAGAGACAAACGCAAGCGTCTGCTCTTCAGCGATCAAGGTACTACACACACAAATGCGATAACAAAAAGTCAGCGGTTACTACTGCCAAATTGATTCCAACCATTAGGTCTATTAAAAAGACTGGAAAATATGAAGATGGGGAATTCCACGCCATCTTAACTAACTGTATTTTGTGTTCTTCTAGCTGCTCTAACTCCATTCACTAATAAGACGCCTGAAGAAACAGAGACAAACTCTATACAGCCGTGTGTTTCGGCAGAACCTACTACTAACACAGGAAATCACATTTCCCAAGAAACACAAGGGCAACTAATAACAGCAGAAGTAGAAAGGAACGATAGTGAAAACCAGACTGACATCATGTGTGAGGTGGAAGGAGAAAATTATTTAGTGACTGAATTTTCTTGTGGCGAATCGGAGGGGGTAACCGATGCAACTAATGTCATCTGTGGGGCGGAGACCTCAGAAGAAACACAGCTCTTCCAATCACATGGGCTTATTGAAGACGGAACACACCCACTACTCGCAGCAAGAGTTCCCACGCTTTCAGTGATTGACAGGCTCACAGAACTGCATGGCTCAGAAGCGCTAAGTTTTAGCTCCGCTTTGGCCGCCCAGGTAGCAGCGCGTTCGCATACGTTCACACACATGCAAGAATGTACCTTTGGGGACTCTGAGGACGAAGAGGAAGTGACATCACAGGACATGAGAGAAACTGAGGAGGACTGAAACCGCATTTTCAAGACATCCAGAATATTTATTCTCGTGTTTTAGTTTAATTTATTGAGCTTGATTTCAGGTCGCTGAAATCATTGGATGTAGCTGGTGTGTGTGAATCTGTTTTGGTGTGTGTCTGTGCTTTGAAAGTGTGTGTATGTTTTAGAGAGCTGTATGTTTCATGGGACATTCTTTGTCCACGTTTATCATGACAGGCCTCAGGTACAGACTGGCACACGCTAGTACACAAAATAACACCAAAACGGACACATGTACTCACATAACACATTTTACGCCCTTGGCCGTTGCCTACTTGTACTTAGATTCATGAAAGTAAATGGTACAGAGTCTTATTTTAATTCCCATTTATTGGGGTAAACATGTCCAGGTCATACATCACTCGAAAATCAAAAGCGAATGATAATTTGTATTTTGCATGTAGAAAATAAACCTAGCTTAAAAAAACACGCTTTTTTTCGGACTATTAGTCATTTTTTTATTAACACATGATTTAAATGAATTACAATAGTATGCACATTTTTCCTAAATCTTATTACCACAGAATTTTTTTAAATTATAAAACAAATGTTATTTCTGTGATGCAAAACAATGGGGATTAACCTAATTTATTTAAATTGTGAAATATTTGTTGTACTTCCCTCAGTTTATGCTCATGTCGGTAAATGTATGGCTTATGAATCGGTAAACAAATGGGTGAATCCAAATATTTTCCAAATATGAATACAAATATTTTCCTCATTGTTCAGTTTATAAAAATCACTTTTTATACATCATTCAAAATATAAATTTATTTTGGCTTTGGGGTGAAATTATGACCCAGACATTTCAATTCATTTAATTGCACAGTTTAGCAAGAAAAAACATACAAAGAGATATGTATATGTGTAGTTAACAAATAAACCATACGTGTGTCCTATGGTGTGACAGCAAAAAAATAGGAAAAAAATTATGAAAATAAATCTCTCTTATGCTATTTTATATATAAAATATAAACATTAATAATATAAAATAAATTATTAACAGTTTGTGTTCTGCAAAACATGGTTCTGTGTTCCTGTCAAACTATAGGACTATAGGTCGTGGCCTAATAATTAGAGAGTTCGATTCCCAGGGCCGGCGGGTAACAACTGAGGTGCCCTTGAGCAAGGCACCTTACCCCTACTTGCTCCCCGGGCGCTGCAGTGATAGCTGCCCACTGCTCTGGGTGTACGTGTGTTCACCACTTGCTGTGCATGTGTTCACTACTCTCTGGATGGGTTAAATGCAGAGGTCACATTTCGGGTATGGGTCACCATATCTGACTAATAGGTTATTTTCACTATATTCTGATGTCTGATTTTTGGTGACCTTGAAAAGACAGCATTGTTCCTCTTGCAAAATATTTGTTTCTGTGTCACTCTATAAAGAAAAAATAAATACATGCCCTTATTCCATTTCCACATCAAACTTGTCTGTTCGGACACGGCTGGATTTCCTGTGTGACCATCACAAGGTTATTGTTTTTCTCTAAAGAATGTAGAATTTTCTAAGTATACTTGTTAAAGCAGTTTTCAACCCTATGAAATTTACCTTCCCTTTATTTACAGTGGATTGCCTCATTTTTGTTCCACAAAGAGTATAAAAATCTCTCTTTGGCATCATATATTCTTTTCATGTACAATAATGTTCTTTACTAGTTGTCGGGCCCCTTTTTCAAGTACTGGCCCTCAAATATTACTCAAGGCCTTTCATGTTGTCCGAATTTAGACCCTAATATACACTTTACGCTCTGGAAAAGCAATCAAGCTGCAGTTTATTTGCCTTAAACACTCTTTCCCCGGAGGTGTCATTGCACTTTAGAGTTACACTGAAATGTTATATTGGGACTTGTAGAATGTTAAGGAGAACATTATTAAAATATTTGATCCTATGACTCAACATTTGTGTGTAAATTGTTTGTTGTATGTTTACCACTCTTCATTCATTTTTTTCATGAATATGCATGACTTGCAAGACTGTCCTGGCAGTGGCAGACTATATTTGACCTTTTTTCTAAGGGTCGTGTTTTTCCTCCGTCCATTTTGTTTGTGAAATAAAGTATATGTACATATGTGTTTGTCTTTTGTGAGGTGACCTAATAAAGTTCACACTGGAACAGACTCTTGTGCATATATGTCTTGAGAGGAAAGATTCAAAGATTATTATGTACTAACGATACAGTTGGAGTAAGGCTGCCATCTGTTGGACAGATAAATAAGTGCAGGCTTAGCTAGTTGCACAAATATTGTTATATTAGTTAAATTGCAAATTATAGTTTTCATGCTTGGTATTCATGGTGTTATAACATGACAACATTTTTCTCATTGTTGATTACGTAATAAGAATTGTCAAAAAGATTTGCAGTTAAGCTACAGTCTAGTCTAGCTCAAAAATACAGTACACAGAATTTAAAAAATAGAATCTTTTGATTTCATGCTGAAATTTGACCAGAACATGTTATTCGTCAAATTCACACAAACAGGACAGACCACGTGTACAAAGCTGCAAATTAAACAATTGTGCTAAAGCATTATTTAAGATGTTATGTATATATTTAAGCTTTTATGTACATATTGGTGTGGAATAATAATATATATATATATATATATATACACACACAGAATACATCTACAAATTGTTTGCAGAACCGTTTTTTTCCGTTTTGAATGCCTGTCTTTAGTAATACCGTCTAAATATTAATTATATGACGTGACGTTCACCCACTGGGCCACTGATTGGCTGAGAGTCAGACGGCGCTTATCAGCCGTCCAATTAACGACTCCAACTTCATCGAAGGCGCGAATCATGAATATTAATTAGATCACGAACTAAAAAGCCGGTCACCATACCTAATTAATATTCAATAGTTATGCCTTCGCTATAGTAGAAAGCGTGTGATTTCGCTGATGACGCTCATCGGGCACTCAGCTGATTCGGCAGCTTTTCTCCGCTGCTCGCGTGCACTGTCCTTCTCCACTCGCGTCCGGAAACATGGACGCGAACGGGACCGAGCCGCTGCCGGTACAGCCAGGCATGGACGCGCTGATCGTTAACGGGCACGCAGCGGAACGAGAAGAAACGGATCCCGCCAAGAAGAAGAAGAAGAAGAAAAAGAAGAAAAGCAAAACGGCGGGTGAGTGTTTCATTGATATTAACGAGTAGAGATGCCCCTTTATAACTCAAACACCTGCTTTATTTAGTCAGCTGTAAACTCTGTTTTAAGTCACAAATGAATTTACAACAGGACTAGATCTGTGCCATACGTGTGTGCTGTTTGGGTCAAGAATTAAAAGATATGTTAAGTGCAACTGTAAAAGTTTTCCCAACCTTTGGAATTTTATGAAAAAATTCAGGATAATTATTTTTTCTTTTATTTATTCATATTATCGTATTTGTTTTCATTTTTATATTCATGTTATTTGTAGTACATTTATAGTATTTGTATAATTTTATTATAATACATTTTATTATTATCATATATTGTTTTATAATATATTTTATTATTACATTGTATTCCATTTTGATTTTAATATTTGTCTTATTTTTATATCTACTAAACATATCGTTTATCAATAGACTATCTCAAAAACTTTATTGCTCTCCTCCTCTTTTTTAATATTCAAAGATGCTTATAACGGTTGTGACCAAAATGTCCAAAAATGCCATATGTGTAGACTTGCTCTTTTTGCAATTTATGCATACTCAGCAAACTTTACTAAAGTTTAAGACTATCATGATTCATGGCGAGTAGTGGAAATGGTCAAAATTCACTGTGGGACTCTTGCTAGGGACACATTTTATCATTTGAAACCATAGATGCAGAAAAGCTGAATATATTTATTTATGATTTGTGTACAGTATTTGGAGGACATTTTATGGATAAAAGATGAAAAACATTTTGAGGTGGCACTCCTGTCCCCTTTTAAATTTGTCTCTCGACTCCTTACTCCCAGCGCTCCAAAAAAAAACAATCCCCCCATTTCTAGCACTGATTATGCCAATGCCGTTTATATTCTTTTATGAAAATGCCAAGTAGGTAAAACTATATAGAGTTTGTGGATACTAGTCCGGCAAATGTCTTTTAATGTGACTCCTTATAAATAAGTCAATGTATAAGAATCGGTTTTCAAACCTTAGGTGTGCACACTGCTGTCCGCTATGCATGCATGTCTGCTCTGTGCACTTGCATCAGGTCTAATCTGTTGACCTACCAAGGTTATATGACAATGCAGATTTCTTTTGTGCCAAGTTTGCTTGCATATGGATCCAGTATATTAGATGAAGTTGTGGACAGCTTCCAATCTCACAGCTCTTAATCACTACCTGTCATACACGCACACCCATTGTGTTGATGGAGATTGCAGTTTCTGATGCATCTGGCACATTTAGGACTTACTTTGCTTATGGGCTGGATCACCTGTGTGTGTGACTTTGCAGCAGGACACGGTGAGCAGGGCGAGGATGGTGAGGTGGATGTGAGAAAACCGGCCGAGCAACAGAACCTAGAGGATAAAGATAGAGAAGAGGATGGAGAAGAAGGTATTGTTAATAAATACTCACATACTGCAACTTTCCAGTGTCTACACTCATTTATTTACCATGTAAATGAACTAACCTCATTATTTCAGTAATGCTTCAGCTGTTTTGCTCACACAGACTGTTCTTGGAATAGCATACTACTATACTTCCTATACTATTTACGCAGTATGTATGTATAATATGTGCAACATCTCTGTATGTGTAAAATAAGTGGCTGACCCGCTGCATTTGCTGAGATGTGAAGGGTTCAACAGAGGACACTGGTTATAGTATCCCGAAAAACAATAGAACCTGACTTTGACCTTTCATTTCCATTGTGATGAATAATTATACAGTTTAAAATCGTACATCTGCAATCTGTATTCAGCGGTAAGTTTATAAATAAGGGATAATGTACAGGCAGCCGGTTGTTATCGCAGAAATAAGGGTCTTGTATCACACTGAAGGGGCTTATTTCGCGATAACAGATGGCTGCTTGTACATTATCCCGCTTATTGCACGGCTACTTGCCACATGAGAAAAAACTGGACATGAAATGTAAATTTGAAATATTTTATTAGCTCATTTTTACCGAATGCAGACCTTCCGCGAGGAAAAGCCGTTTAGTTTCGGTTTTAAGGTAAGAAACGACATTCAAATGTCACGAACAGGCAATTTGGTTGAATCATTTGTAAATGTAATGTCATATATGTTATTAAAAGACATATTTATATTTGTCAAAATAAAACCTGTTAAAATGATTTGCTGTATCCGGGTTACCGTGTGTTATTCGTTTTGGGAGGTTGTTATCTGGGAATAACAAACCTGCAAATGTGGCGAATGGCCAATCAGAATCAAGCATTCCAACGAGCCGTGTAATAATGACTTATACGTGGGTGTGGGAAATGTCAGGTATTTTTAAAGATAAGTGTGTAAAGTAACCTTCAATTTTATGTTTTAAGTGATAGAGATGCGAAAATTACGGATTGCAGCTTTAACATTACATTTAAAATTGCCTTATTTTTTGATCAGGCTGCTTAAAGTTAAAATGTTTTTGCACAAAAATTGGATTGAATAAATCGTTACTTTGAAATTATACGGTGCTATCTGACATTTTTGGCAAAATTGAGTTATTGACCTACCTATTCTTATTCCGTGACAACCTATGCGTTACATTATGTGTTGTATCTACAAAGTCAAATGGAATGTAAAAACTTGGCTAGCCTGGCTCAGATTACAGGATTCTCGGCCAGAATTTACCCCGATTTCCCCTCCCGAGAATCTTTGAAAAAATCGGGTCTAGAACCTCGATCGGGTCCGAGATTCGGCCCAGATTATCACGTAATGTGAGGCGTTCACAGATCGAATCTTACACCTCCCGATCTGCTCCGAGAGAAATCGGGGCCGCCCCGATCATATCAAACATGTTTGATATTTAGGATTTTAAATCGGGGTGATGACGTTGGTACTTTCGCAACAGCCAATGAGAGGCACATCTGCAAGGTGACGGCGGTGACTGACAGACCTTTAAAAATGTCGACCGCGAAAGCTCCTACGTTGGACAGCGGAGATGGAAGAACAACTTGTGGCAACAGCATGATTGTCTATATAATGTATCCTCCAAAACATACCACAACCGCACAGATAAGGAAAAGAGCTGGGGAGAAGTCGCGTCGGTTTTAAATGTACCGGGTAAGTTAACTGCTAACGCGCAGCTTGTAGTTTCGTTCAACAGATGGTTATTTGGCTATAGGCATACAGATAACATGCGTTTATGTGTTTGTTTTTACGCTGTGTCTTATAATCACATTGGCATATATCTTTATTCTCGGCAGCAACTATTTTTTTTCTTCCGTTATTTATTAACATTAAACTTAAGCGGCTCGCCCAAAGCACAGTCATAACTTCAGCCCTAGCAAAAAGCATTATAGCACCCCCTGCTCAAAATACGTTCCCGCGGCTTTGGACAGACAGACAGAGAATCATTCAGAGAGCGACAAAGACGTTACACAACCGTTGCCAGGTGAGATCACGTGAAATTAACTTTGCGATGTCCCTTTGTTTACTTCTGTTTCCCGGTGAGATGACGTGAGAGGCGTCCTCTGGTATGATAATCTTAATATTATCCTGTAGTTTGGGTGTCTTAGAATGTCTTTTGATGTGCAATTATGAAATAAAAAAACTTCCAATCAAACTTTCTAAATTTTTATTTTTGCACTTGCTACCTTAAGGCTTATTTATAAACACAACTTTACGCCCCAACGTTTTCTTATCTGGACATTTCACATTCATAAATGCAAGTTTACAAAGGGCAAACCTATTTTTGTAGTGCTTGAAAAAGAGATTCAAATGTAGATGTGATGTCAACATCTAAAAATAGTAAACCCATTAAAACGGTTACTATTAGCTCCTTTTACAAAACTGCATATCCTATGGATATGTAAAATATGTGTAATTTAGTTGTACACTGATGAGTGTGAGCTTGTTTAAGAATTTAAATAAAATAATCTGTCAAGATTCTCCTTATGTGTGTGCTGCAACCAGAATTTTTAATCTTTCCGGATTTTAAAACTCCTGTAGTCTGAGCCAGGTTTAAGATTTTAAATAAGAGAATCTGTTAAGATTCTCCTTATGTGTGTGCTGCAACCAGAATTTGAAATCTGTCAGGATTTTAAAACTCCTGTAGTCTGAGCCAGGCTTTAATGTGAATACATGTTAGTGATTTTTTTTCACTACATCAAAACCTGAAATGTAACATTGCAACACAAAGCAGGTGCCCATTAACTACAGTATGCCTAATTGTTAAAAATGCTTGGTGAAAAGAGTTGTTTTTTGTGTTATTTTCTACAAAAGTGTCATGTTAATGTGTAATTCTTGTAAAATAGTATATTGTAAATTGCTGAGTTTCATTCTTATAAAATCTTTTAATATATACATCTTTTAATGAGTGGATTCTTGCGTGTGGGTAGCTGGGTTGATGGGGGGAACCTCTGGGGCTGTTGCCCAGGGGCACCATGAGGTCTTAATACGCCTCTGACTGCACTGTGCAGTATTTTAGCATTCCAAACACTGTTACTGCCACCTTAATTGCAAGTCCCTAATTGTGTCAACCCTGTTACCATCACAGATGGAGAGGACGGGGATAATGTCTCTGGGAAAAAGAAGAAAAAGAAGACCAAGAAAAAGAAAGGACGTATGTTTATCTTTCCTTCATTCCTCATACATTTTGTTCTCTGCGGAGTCAGTTCAGCTCTTCTCATTGGTTCCCAAAGTGCCCTTGCTCTTTGCTGATTGGATGAGATGTTAGACAACGTTCCTTAAAGAGGGAAGAGTAGTAATCAATTATCTGTGAGAACGGGGCCACGTCAGTGCAGCACCTTTGAACACGTGACTCTCAGACTGACACTACAGGGAGCGCGCTACGATTCGCTTCACTGAAATGCGTGCCCATGTATATGGGGGCAGGGAGCGCGTTTGGCTGCCAATGCAGCGGACTGGCGTTACGCCAGATCCCTGTACCTTCGGGAAAATCCTGCAGTGCAGACTGAATTTTAGCAGAGGATTTAGAGCAGGTCACAGGTGCCAGCGGATGCTTTGTCATTATCTAGCAAATATTTATCACTCACAACATAAAAACGCTTAAATCATCAACATGAAAAGACAGATGTTATCAGTTAGTTTTTTCCATAAACATTAAAGATGATGGGGTTTGTATTTATGGTAGTAGCAAACCTGCATGACTAATTTGTGAAACACAAAAGGAGATGTTGAGAACAATTGTCACACTGCTGTCTTCCATACAGTGAAAGCATATGACCAGTGGCTGTCCACAGAACATTTAAAGGGATCGTTCACCCAAAAATGAAAAATTCTTCATCATTTATTCCCTCATGTCAATTAAACCTGTATAGGACTCTTCTGTGGAACACGAAAGTAGATATTTTGAAAAATGTCACCATACAGTGGAAGTCAATGGTGCCCAATGTTGTTTGGTTACCATCATTCTCTAAAATATCTTCTTTTGTATTCTGCAGAAGAAATAAAGTCATACAGGTCTGAAATGACATGAGGGTGGGTTAATGATGAAACATTTTTCATGTTAGGGTGAACTATCCCTAATGTTAAGTAACATTAAGATGCCATAAATTCAGTAATCTTGATATTCAGAAACCAATTAGAATGCTACAGAAGTTTTTGAAAATATATATTTTTGTGAAAAATACCAGAATACCACATATAATACTGTATATTCTACGTAGGCCTATTTCATAGTTTTGCTACTTTCTATGGTTTCCTTTATCCTTATTTATATCGTTTTATTTTTCTTCTCTACTGCCTGTAATCATATGCATTCACTGCAAAGCCGCTTTGCAATAATGCAAAATTGTGAAAAGTGCTTTAAAATAATTTCGAATTTATAATATACATTTATGCACCAAAAGCAGCAGAAGTGTCATAAGCAAGAATTTTTCCAGGCTGTCTGAAAAACACTGCATATTATTTCAAGTTATGTATTGTATTGTACTTCAAGTCTGTTTGTATTGAAAATGCCGGTTTTATAGTGACGCCCAAAAGTTGACAGGCTAGACAGCTTCACAGTCATTGTATGATAGAGAGCAGCTTAAACATTCTCAATCAAATTTAAAATGCTTCTGTGATGCATGTATGAAAGAAATATTATGGCTTAGGAACAAGGCAAGTAAATTAACATATACTGTATATGATTTTTTTTTAAAGATCTTGTTTGACATCACATTGATGTCTTACCTTCTCTCCTCTAGCCAAAACCCAGACAGACCCTCCATCCCTCCCCATATGTGATTTGTACCCTAATGGTGTGTTTCCTGTGGGTGAGGAGTGTGAGTACCCTCCATTGCAGGATGGGTAAGACAGCTGTCCTCTTCTCAATGTGAATACATTCTTGAAGTCCCTCAGGTCACCTTGTACTTTCTGTGAGCCACTCTACCTCATATTACCCTAGGCTATGTGTAATATTATATCGCCGCGACTACTGACATAGAGGTCACTCGTGTTCCCTCGCGTCTAAAGTACTCTCTCCAAAAATAGTTATGAACACCGTGTATGCGAGGGCCAGCTAATAAACCTCAACTTCCGCACATTATCTGTCATGCTGCGTAGAGTCCGCATAGAGTTTTATAGCCTGTACATTTATTTTATAGCCTGTCAACTATTTTAAACTATAATGGATTATAATTATAAAGGAACAGCCAATCAGCTATGATGGAATTGGCCAAATAAAAAACTGACTTCTGTTTTGTTTTACGGAACAGCCATTGATGTCTTCAAAAAAATGTATCCATCCTTATTTTATGGAATTCAATTATTTTTGTAATGTTTGTATAACTAATATGTTACTTTTGAAAGGTATAATTATTTACAAGATATCTGTAATTTTTTTGTGCATTTTATGCCCAGTTTAATAAATAAAGACATTAGTCGTAAGAAATGTGTAGATTGATATAAAATGTAGGTTGACCTATTTACATGTGTAAATAATAAAGCATTAAGATGTCCATTTTGTTTACCTGATGGTACATTAATAAAATTAAAAAGCATACCGCTGTATTGTTACATTCACCGTCAGGCGTAGTGCGGCTTGGAGAATGACCAACGAAGAGAAGCGCGTATTGGATAAAGCAAATGAGGAGCTGTGGAATGATTTCCGGCAGGCAGCCGAGGCACATCGGCAGGTGCGCAAATATGTGAAAAGCTGGATCAGACCTGGAATGACCATGATTGACATCTGGTGGGTAAATTATGACATTAACATTAAAAGTGAGGCATTTCACTTATATTATATTATATTATTATATTATATATATATTAAATACTTACTCATATCTAAGTTTAGTATGCAGAATCTACAAGAGTAAAAGCCAGCAGGTCATCAGCGAGGTCCACCGGTGTTTCAGACCATTGTCATGTATGTTTAAAGCAGTGGTCACCAACCCTGCTCCTGGAGATCGACCGTCCTGAAGATTTCAGCTCTAACCCCAATCAAACACACCTGAACTATCTAATCAAGGTGTTCAGGTTTGCTTGATAATTACAGACAGGTGTGCTGAAGCAGGGTTGGAGCTGCAGTCTGCAGGACGGTCGATCTCCAGGAACAGGGTTGGTGACCACTGGTTTAAGGAGACGGACATGTTAACTTCTTGCTTAACCTATGATGTCTTTATTACTCTTAGTTGACTTATATTACTTTTTGGAATGTAACTTGTCCCATGCCATTTATGTCAAAAGCATAAATGAGGAATTATGATTTTGCAAAGGTTAATGATAAAACAAGCACAAACATCCAATAGACTTGCATTAAATGAGTCAAGTTTAGGGAACAGAATATTTTAGAGGCTTGGGCGTGGACTCTTTTGGCTAGCATCCATAGCACCCCAGATACCACCAAGAACATGTTAGGAACCACATAGCAACAAAGCAGGCAGAGTCAAACATTTTTAGGTCAGAGTGCACAACTTAACATCGCAAACAACCAGTTTGAACTCCCCACTTTGATATTAATTGAAATTATTTGATGCTCTTGATAGGATATATGTATGAAATATGTACAGTAGGCCTGTGTATAAGAGACCTTTTTAATGTTTTATTTATTCAGCATTTATACAACAAAATTAAACCTCAGGAGTGACAATAAAGTCATCCAACAGCAAAATGAAAGACTGACATGACAAGACACATGAAAACTAATAAAAATCAAGGTTATTAAAAAATACAAATTGTTGTACGATGTACAAAATGTACAAATATTACTGTTGTATTGCATAAAGTGAATATAAACTTGTTTTCTTTGCAAGGTCATTTTAGTTGACTAAAATTAAAAATTTGAAAACGTTCCTGTTCATTGAAATCAAATCAAATATTGACCTAAAAATTATAGGAAAAACTTAACTCAAAGAAAATTGGAAATGTTGCCTCAAAAACAAACTGAAGTAAGTTTAAAGTAGTAAAATTATAAAAATAAAAATGTATTAATCTTATATAGCAACAAAAAACAAACCAATAAATTATAAAATGACAAAAGCATATACCAAAATTGCTACAACTTTAACTAAAATTAACACAAAAACTAAAAATAAATGCTAATTAAAAAAATTAATAAAACGAAATAAAACTATAATCACTGTTGCTTTGCAGTATTTGAGGTCTGAAAAAATACAGAGTATAATTTCTGTTATTTTGACCTGTTTCTCCAGTTTTCATTTTCTGCAAATTAATGCAAACAGAAACAATATTTTTATTTGAAATTTGGGAAAAACATTGTTAGTAGTTCACAGAACGACACAAAAATGATTTGACCTAAACACATAAATAGTAAATTTAGAAAAACTGAAAATAATTTTGAAATGGTCTCTTAATTTTTTCCGAGGCTGATATACTGTCTAGTGTTTACATTGATAAATACAACATGTCATTTGATTTCACGCGTCTTTTCGCTTTCTCCTGTCTATTTTCAGTGAGCGTTTGGAGGACTGCAGTCGAAAGTTGATCAAAGAGAACGGTTTGAACGCAGGCCTGGCATTTCCTACCGGCTGCTCGCTGAATAACTGTGCTGCTCACTACACGCCCAACGCAGGAGACCCCACTGTCCTTCAGTACGATGACGTATGCAAGATCGATTTCGGCACACACATTAACGGTACGACACAAACATTCTGCACGAACAGTGTACACGCTTAGAAAATACCCATAATGCAATGTGAGCTATCACACACATTTCCATCTCTTGGCCACAAATGTTTTTGACCCACTGTTTTTACAACACGTCTTCATTAAATGTGAAAATGACAGTTTATTACGATAAAAACTGAATGTGCGATAATTTCAGTTATCACATTAACTTTACTAACTAAAATACAGTCAAAGTGAGAAGACTAATTGAAAATTAACAATTTGTGTTCAGGCAGGATTATTGACTGTGCCTTTACCGTCACCTTCAACCCAAAGTTTGATGGCTTGATTCAGGCTGTGAGAGATGCTACTAACACAGGCATCAAGGTGAGCATCTTCGAGACTCGCACATCAAACCTGTGGCACATTGTGCATTTGCAGGAGTGAAATTTCTCCCTTCACAGTGTGCAGGTATAGATGTCCGTCTTTGTGATGTAGGTGAATCGATACAGGAAGTGATGGAGTCGTACGAGGTTGAAATTGATGGAAAAACATACCAAGGTGCATTTGCTTAACGATATACACTAATGGTTAGACGTGTGCGTTTATGAAGCATCTCATTATTACACATTTCCTCGTAGTCAAACCTGTTCGGAATCTGAACGGACACTCTATTGGTCAGTATCGGATACATGGTGGTAAAACAGTGCCCATAGTGAAGGGTGGAGAAGCCATCAGGATGGAGGTGTGTATTCATGTTGTTATTATGATCAATGTTGTGGTTGTCGTAAAAAACATGAGGTTTGTGCCTCAAATGCTTCAAATACAGTAACAGTATTCCAAATAATATTAATTTGAACAATAATGTCAATTCATGCCCAGGAGGGGGAGGTGTACGCCATTGAAACATTCGGCAGCACTGGTAAGGGAGTGGTGCACGATGACATGGATTGCTCACATTACATGAAGAACTTTGACGTTGGACACGTGCCAATCAGGTGAGAGCATGTCACTCAGACAATGAACTTCCGGTTGACGTCCGCAAAGAATCGATAACTGTTGGGAAGTTTTAATTTAAGTGAATACAACTAATATACTATCAAATATTAATATGAATTAAATATAAAATAAATTGTTATGATTAAACACAGACGTTAGCTTTGGACCAGGCACGTGCATCTGGTGAAACATGACCAGTTTAAACCAGCACAAACCAGCTACCATGCTTCACAACCTACCTAACCAGCATATGCTGTTTTTTTCAACAGGGATAGTAATCCCTTTTTTTGTTTGTTAAAAACAATAATACAGGTTTGTAAAAAAAACGTGAAGGAAAATAATAAAAAAGTTATTTTGAGAAAAAAACGACTTTTTATTACTAAAGGGAGTGAGACATTTCATAACCTGTCAGTTTTTATTACCTCCAGGCTGCCCAGGGCAAAGCATCTTCTCAACGTGGTGAACGAGAACTTCGGCACACTGGCGTTCTGTCGCCGTTGGCTCGACCGTTTGGGAGAAAACAAGTACCTGATGGCCCTGAAGAACCTGTGTGACCTGGGCATCATCGACCCCTACCCACCTCTATGTGACGCCAAGAGCTCGTACACAGCGCAGTTCGAACACACCATCCTCCTCAGACCCACGTGCAAGGAGGTTGTGAGCCGTGGAGATGACTACTGAAACGCACATATGCATTCACAGTCAAACTCCAGTTTTGCGCAAAATATATTTATTTAAATGTACAAGACAGTATTTAGTAGTTGAACTGAACTGTTGTTAAAAGAATAGTTTACCCAAAAATGAAGTTCCTTTTGTGCATCTGTGGGACTTACTTTTGTGAAACAATTTTAGCAGAATGCTCAAGTTACTTTTTGCTATATTATTAAGGTAAACATTTGTGAAAACGGTTACCTTAAAATTAGTTGTCCATCTTTCAAGGCCTTGCGATAGATTTGTGTTTTGTTGACTGAAATGTAAGTCATTATTTACTGAAAATCTTGCGGGTGCTGATAGGTTTGTCAGTGTCATGCGGCGCTGCTACGTCATAGTACCGCGAGAGCGATGCAAACGCATACGGAGCAGTCGGCTCGCGATTCTCGCGGTGATGTGATGTCAAACGATGGTCTGAGTGGCGCGTGTCGGTACACGATCCGGGATGCCTGCACGATCCGTTCTGCGCATGCGCATAATGACGTAGTAAACAACTTCACGGTTTCTGTCGGTACACGATCCGGGATGCCTGCACGATCCGTTCTGCGCATGCGCATAATGACGTAGTAAACAACTTCACGGTTTCCCTACACTATTGGTATCAAGCATGCGATGAAACGCTTGACGGCCAGACGGCACAACTGGCGGCATATTTTTGTAGGCTACGTCGTGTTTTTCATTTAACAGTTCACGGCGGGTCTATTTTGATGTTTTAAAATGTAGCTTACGCTATGCATTACGATGTGTTTACGTGGTTGCCAATCCAAAATAATAAAGGAGTTGTTACATGAACATACACGATTTTGGTTACATGTGGAATAAAGTCTGAGTCTTGAGAGTCTGTCACTGCAAACCTTCAGTTTCCTCCATACTCCCCTTTGCGATTCATTGCTGCATGGCATTAGGCCTACTTAACTTGCCGTGTTTCGATCTGAGGTCAGTAGTATTGTCAAAGACGGTTTTTATTAAAAGCTGCTAATATTAGTTCACTTTAAATCGACTCGTTTTGTATTAGTATGGGTCTATATATAGGCTAATATATCTATCTATATAATCTAAATGAGGAATAATCCCTTCAATGGTGGTTACAGAACACAATAAGGAACATAATATGCATTTCCGCCTAGACTATCTGCACTTACATGAAGAAAGAACTACAAACAAGTCTGGGGAAACGTTACAGAGTATTTCAACGCATAGTGTGCACACAGAAGTGACATGAGACCAGAGGTGGACAGTAGTGAAAGTCGCGGTACAAAGGTGCTCAAGCGTGGAACAGATCGTGCAGTGTCGTCGCTAAACAGAATTGTCTACTACGTCATTATGCGCATGCGCAGAACGGATCGTGCAGGCATCCCGGATCGTGTACCGACAGCGCGTATGAAGTCGAACGAGCCGAATGTGTAGGTATCACTGATGTCAAACCTATTGAAATTTGCACCTTGTACTCAGGCAACCTTTTTGAATACGCACAAAAAGAAAATGATATTGAAGAGCCGCAACGCACAGGAAATAATGTTAGATAATATTACTTAAATTGAATCAAGTAATGACTTAAAATATAGTCAAATCTATCATATGGCTATAGTGAATACGTGAAAGATTGTGCCATAGTCATATGGGTCACTTCAGTGGTCACTCGTAACTTTTATTATATGGAAAAAAATATTTTGTTTCAAGACAAAATGTAATTGGTTCATAAAAGCATTAGCGTAAGTGAAAAAATGACAGTATTTTAGGTTTTTGGGTTAACTATTTCTTTAAGGGAATGCAACCGTATAGCATAGATTCAGCATGAAATTACTATGCATGGGTATAGGCCAGTGCCCAAATACAACATCTATTTTCGAAGTGAGCGAGATACAGGCTTTTTACTCATTTGTACTCTGTGTAATGAATGAGAAAATATGAAGAGTATGGATGCTTGGCTTTACACACTGCTGAAGGACTTTTGCGAGAAAACAAACACAAGAATACGCAAAGCTTTTCCAGTTTCTTTGATATTTGTACAATATCAAAAGGGCTGTCTCATCTAGTAGCAGTTGTGGCCTAATGGTTAGAGAGTCGGACTCATGACCAGAAGGTTGCCGGTTTGATTCCCAGGGCCGGCGGGTAACAACTGAGGTGCCCTTGAGCAAGGCACCTTACCCCTACTTGCTCCCCGGGCGCTGTAGTGATAGCTGCCCACTGCTCCGGGGGTACGTGTGTTCACTACTCTCTGGATGGGTTAAATGCAGAGGTCACATTTCGTTGCCTTGTACATGTGCAATGACAATAAATTGAATCTAAATCTAAAAAAAAAAAAAAATCTAACTGTATAACATTTTGAGTTTTTTTAATAAAAGGAATTGAAAGATGCTTCATTTTATGTGCTAGTCCAGCAGCTCGTGCAAACTTTGAAACAAATATTTTCAGTCTTGTTTTAGTATGCAATGAAAATGTGTACATTTCTCATAAAATCTTAATATTAAGCCGTACATTACAAAAGCCTTATAAAACATTTAGAGGGAGAAAGGCGTTGTCTTGATACCATATTTTATATTGTATACCTTAAAGTCCCTTGAACCGAAAGTTGTGATCGCTTTACCTCCGTATTTTGACGCATTTACGAGTGAAATGGAATTTTGAATGAAAAAATATTGGGCGTGGCTTTCTCTGCGATTTGATTGGATGTTCAAAAACAGTCGTTGCATTTTGAAATGAAACTGGCAGCAGACGGACACTTGAAGGGGAGGAGTTAACGGATGCTCCGCCCAAGCCGTCTTACATACCTCATCTAAGATCATTACAGGACGGAAGTGCATTTTCAGATTTTAGCAAAAGATTATGAGGGTACACGATTTTTAAAAAGAGAATGACCCACATTGATAAACTATTTACAATAAACGCTGAGATATTTAATGAAAAAATAGGCACTGTAATTTTTTATTTCACTGGGACTTTAAACTCATCACGAGTTTTAAGACAGTCTTTATGGCATTAAAGAAAACAACCAACAAGTTGTTTAGAAAAATGCAAAAATATTCTCCTTTTATTGAGGTAAATTTCTCTATGAATTGAGGTATCAATTTGCATAGTTACATGTCTATACCTGCTCGAGAGTGAAGTAGGAAAATGAATTATTAGGAACAATAACCTAGACAAACATACGTCGTACGATATGTGAGCAGGGGTGTGTGTGTGTGCGCGCGCGAGTTGCAGAAACGCATACATCCAACAAAAAAACAGACAACCGTCTAACAACATACACACCAAAATGAGCAGTATATGATACAGCATACACGTTTTCTGCTGGTGAAAACATCTTTTACATTTTCCTTTAAAATGGAAAAACATTTACCCAAATACCAGGTATAAAACTACATTCGGCCAAGGTGACATAAAAAGTCCTGAATTGTTGCGAATTGTGTTTTAAACTAGTCACAAAATCCTTTCACAATCGTAACGCAAACATAATGTGATATTAAGAGATGTCTTGATCTTGTTTTTTCATACTAACATATCATGGCTCGGTACACATTCAAACTCTCAACTTTGGTTCGTGGACAACATTCAGTATTAAACAGGACACACATGCAAAGGACCGTTATCACTTTCTTCATACATACAGACACAAAATGCCAGTCACCGCAAGAATGCCTCGCACCAAAATCTGTCATTTGTATAACTTTAAGGCATGAGTGTGCGTATTACAAAAACAAACACTCTCAGCAACTGCTGTACACTAGAATAAAAAAGAAACACGTGCTAACCAGCTCGAAATCTATATCAACAGAATGTACAAATTACAGTCTCTGGGCTGACGGGCTGCTCGGCAGGGGTCAGAGGTCACTGGCTTTGATTTTGTCCTGAGAGTTCCGCTGTGTATAGAAGAGAATGTAGGCCTGGGCCTTGCACACTTCCTCCACGGCACACACACTCAGTTTAGAGTCATTACAGTGTACCCAAAACCCTGAGGAGTAAGAGAAAAAGAGGCATTAACTGAGTGTTATGTTCGTAATAACAGTAACAGTAAACTAAAATAATTCAGACAATGTTACTGACTTGTGTCAGTCTGATAAAGACCAAGATTCAAATAAACTAAATATTGATTTGGATTAAAGAAATAGATTCAACATTTGGAAAAATTATAATGATATATTCTGAAAGATTAGAACCTCAGCTTTCTAACTAGTCCCATCAATTTTGCATTTATGTCACATAAATGAACATAATAAGGTCTGAATTCGTCTATCTAACTATCACAGTATTGTTATCTCAAAGCATCATTTCACTGAGCCGTAATGCAATAAATGGCAGGTCATAAAATCCATCTCTTGATATTAAATCTTGTCTTAACTAGATTTATTGTAGCTGCAACAAGGGTCAGGACATTTTAAACTGCTTTATTTCTATTTCTGGCTTGTTTCGCCTATTGTGAAATTACACCTGTCCAAAATCTGGCTCTATATAACATGTGAGCCTGTTAGGACACAGTTAAATTAACCAAAATATTTCAGAAATATTTCATTTCACAGATTTCATGTGGACCTGTAAATAACATATCAATAAACAGTACCTATTAAGTATGGAAGCGCTCGACTGAAATGTTTCTAATAATCTTAAAGGGATAGTACACCCAAAAATGAAAATGCTGTCATCATTTGCTCACTCTCAGATTGTTCCAAACCTGTATAAATATCTTTGTTCTGCTGAACACAAAGGAGGATATTTAGAAGAATGCCGTAACCAAACAGACCTCATCCCCCATTTACTGCCATAGTAGGGAAAATAAATACTATGGGAGTCAATGGGGGATGGGATCTATTTGTTACTGACATTCTTCCAAATATCTTCCTTTGTGTTTAGCAGAACAAAGAAAATTATACAGGTTTGGAACAACCTGAGGGTGACTAAATTCTTGGGTGAACTATCCCTAAAATATAACTAAAGAAGAAGTAATGTAAACAGTAGTGACATTCTAAATATCAACAGTAATTTTGATTCTAAATAAGCAGTGTTTTACCTCCTTCTGTATTATAACAAAAGGCTGTGTAATGGCCAGAGCCAAATCCTTTCCCATGATGCATCACGACAGCAGAGAGCTGGTAGAGGAAGTGTTGAGGGTGGAGCGAGTTACTGGAGTCCTTGCAGCAATACGGTTCCATGTCTAGCTCCTGCTCGAACTGAACGTGAACGCCAATCTTCTCCCTGTGATTTCGCCCAGACCACCTGAACATACACACCCAGGATACCAATTACAGACCCATTTGGAAAATTCAACAGTTCCTGCTCAGGTAAATGTTTATGAAGTACCTGAAGCGTTTGAGGTGCAGTCTGAGAACATGAGGCAGCTTGTGGACCATCAGCTGTTTCTGTGCTTCAGTTAGAACCACCTGCTTTGAACAAAATCGCCGCTGTTTGCCTTAAAGGAACAATACGGCATTTTTAGGAGGATATATTGACAGAAATACAATATAATATACAAAACTATTTCTTCAGAGGTGTATAAAGACCTTACGTAATGAACCATTAAGTTTGCAATACCTTAGAATAAGCTATTTATATCTACATACAGAGCGGGCCTACATACATTGAATTCGCCGCCATGTTTTGTACAGCAGCCCTAAACGGACAAACAACTCTACAACGCGCGTTTCCTCTTCCTCTCCGCTGCGGTATCGTGGTGAAACGGATCGCGGGAAGATCCGTGATCCATACGGATCGTGCTCTCCGGTGCGGAACGCATGTGACCCGCGGATTAACTGAAAGTTTATTCATCATTGAGTAAAAGAATAAAACGCACTCTCACTCGCTCTCCAGTTTCAGCTCCAGCGCTCTCTCTCTCTCTCTCCAGTATCTGGACGAGTACAATATTAAAGCGGTTCCAGATAAACAATGACGCTCAAAACTGCTCTGTCACACAGCTAATATTACAACAACAACATATATTGGTATGTTAGTATGTTACTCACATACTGATCCGAATCAAAGCATCCTCCTCGGGGATGATTTTAAGACGTTCTTTCTCTCCAACGTCTCTGCTGGAAAGTATCTCCATAGATATCTGTGGTGAGTACATATCTGCTAACGTGTCTCTGCTGTAAAGTCTTTATAATATTAACACAGGTCCTAGCTCCTGCCTGACTTTTATCCTTCTTTTTAAACTTAAAATCCACAAACCTTTTATTTTATGTAATACACATTCATCGCTCTTTCTACAGTCTTTCTAATGCCCGCAAAATCTCTTCCCTGCGTCAACATGAGAACGACATATGTTTGTACTGTGGTGGCCACCGTCGTGTTTGGACTGAGCGATTCGTGGAAAATCTATAATACAACGCTAGTGGCCGCTGATTTTCAAGAACTGCGCCTTTAAAAAGACAGTGAAAATGTGCATAATTTATTTGTGTTGTCTAAAAAGTCCTCAAAAGGCAGAAAATGTTCACACAGTAGAAATGTTCATTGTCATTTTATTTCTGTCATATTATTTGTGTCACGATATTCTTGTAAGTTAAAGAGATAGTTCACCCAAATATTTAAATTCTTTAAACATTTACTTACATTCACGTCATTCCCAAGCTGTATGAACACAAAAGATAGTTTAAATAACGTTGGGCATACCAAACAACCTGACTTCCATTTGATGGACACGGAGACATTTTTTCTTTTTTGTTTCACAGAAGAAAACAATCATGCACAGGTTTTGATCGACAGAATAAAGGGTGAATAAATGATGAGAGAAATCTTTTTTCAGGTGAACTATCACTTTAATATATATACTTCACTAGTTTTCCTAAATCCACATTGTATCATATCCAACTTACTATTGCAGTGGTCACAAGCATATATGGCTCCCTCCAAAGCCTCCGTTTCTGTAAACTTGGCAAGCATCTCCGTCAACCCACATGGAACCTGTGCAGCATCCTTACTGTTGCTGTGGTAACGCTCCGGAAACTCCAATGAAAGATCCCAGAACGGTTCTATTGTGTTTGAGCGATGATCGCATGCTAAACACCGCACCTAAAAGAAAAGCACATTTCCACCAAAATTCTTTCTGATGTCATGCATATAGTTAGCCAACATATCTTGTTTAAAGGGATAGTTCACCCGCCAGTTTTTTTATAAAATTATTTGCCCTAATGTCATTCAGGATCTGTATATACACTTTTTTTGAGGAATGTCTACATGAAATAGAAGTCATTACAGGACTTCAAGCCGATTTTGTTTGGTTTGTTTTTCAAAACATTATCTTTTGTGTTCTGGACAAGAAAATCATTCAGGTTTGGAATGACATGACTTTGAGTAAATGAAAAAATTTGGGTGAACTAGCTCTTTAACAGCTCAGACATTCTCAAGTGGTCGTAACCACCAAAGTAATGCAACAATGACTATGTTTACATGCACCCTCATAATGCGATTATAATAGGATTCTGGCAATATTGTGATTACACTTTACCTCATGTAAACGCAATCATTCGATTTAATGCGATTAAGCTTGTAATCGCAGTAAGCATAATCGAAGTAACATATGTGGCTTACGCTGGTATTAATCGCAATAAGAAGGCATGTAAACACCTTATCGCATTTATGCTGCTCTGACCAAGGTGCACATGCGCTTCTGTCACGCACCTTAAGCGCAAATTCACGGTAAACATGACAGTCTAAAGTTTTACTGTCAACACAACTCGCTGCCAGCAGTCTCTGCTCCTTATCTTCACACAGAAACAGCGCGAACGCGATGACAGCATACGCAAACGCTGCAGAGACATTTTCATCATATTTCTGTATTTATCACAGCGCCTAATAACCATGAATCAAATCCGGAGGAAGGCGTTTAGCATTTGACGCGATTCACGTGAATATATTAAAACAATAGCCAGTAACACGCCTACTGTACCCAAGAGCATCGTTTGTACTGTGTATTATAGCAAATAATCAGAATAATTAAAACTGCATAGAAACAGGAGTGAAGAAGTTTGCTCATGTCATGTAAACATGTTACTGCGATTAAGTCCTTACTCTAATTATTGGAAATAATCGCATTATCGGTACACACGTGAACATAGTCAATGTCTTTGTACAAGCATTTTACTCGAATAGTTGTTTCTAACGTAAATATAAGTGCATGTTGGACTGGATGGTGTGCATGCCATCATCACCTGACTGAGCAGCTGTCCGTGAAAGATGGTGTTGACCACGCTGAGCACCTGTTTGATAAGCCGTCTCTGATTGGCCGGCACGGTGGCGGGCGTTAGCGTTCTGGTCCGTTCCAGCTCATGCTGGACTTTATCTAAAAGTTCACAAAGAAATTCCTGCGCGTCCTGCTGCGCGTATCCTCGAAACGCCGGGATCAGCTGCCACACGGAGTGCAGCATTGCGAACGGCGACACCAGGGCCCACTTCCCCGACCACATCACTTGAAACAGCGTGTGTAACTCGTGACAAAGCGAGATGTGTTTGGAGCTCGGCTCCTTGGGTTGGATGAGCTCCATGTTTCGTGAGCGTGAGGCTCCTCCGCTGAGCCCCGACCCCTGGTTGGAGCCTTTAGGCTGAGACACGTGCTGACTGGAGAGTCCTAACTTACGGCTCACCGCAGAGGCTAGCAGTTCCAGTGCCTGGTTCAGGTCCAGCCTCAAAAAGCACTCCCGAAATACATGCAAGTGACTCAGAACCTGCAAAATAGAGTTCATGTAGCACGTATTGCCGAGGTTACGCAAACCAGTCACTCCTGGTGTGACGGTGGGTCGGCGTTTGATTGGAGAATCGCCTGTTTTAGGTGGGGGTGGCCGAGTCCTTTTGGCCTTCGTTGATGTACGAGGCCTCTGTTGAGGCTTTCTGTCTTTAGCAGTTTGTGGAGTAGGGGTGGAGATGCGAGCGGGGGCAGACCTTCGTGTTGTGGATTTGGTGCTTATGGCTGACGTTGGTGTGGAAGCCGACGCAGCTTTAATGCTCTGCCGACGAATGCGACAGCTCTTCCTTGGAGGCGCGCTTTCAAGCTCCTCTCTGGCTTGCCGTTTAAGTTCCCGCCTTCTCTCCCGTGCCTCCCTTTTCTTCTCCTCTTCTTCCTCCTGTTGCCGTTCTTCTTCCAATCGCATCTGGCCCCGTTCCGTCTGCACAAACCACAAGCGGAAGACGCGACCAATAAGGGCACGCCGGCGGTGCCAGAGTGCCGTGAACATGCGGTCCTCATCGCGCAGCTGCAGCTCCTGCGTGCTGGGGGACAGCTGGTCTCCAGCGGTGGAGGACGATCGTAGGGTACGGCCACTGCGTGTGGTGACTTCATAGCACTGGCTCTTAATAGCGCTCAACGTGCTACGCAACAGCTTTAAGTCACCGGTTGCATTATCGTTAAGAACGTAGTCGTCGCACAAGTAGCAGTACACGTACAATTCGTTCACCTCCAGGGCCAGGGGGTGGTGCTGCTCCTATATAAAATAAAAAAATATATATTTTCCACATATTTAGATATAGACCAATGGTTATAATTGGGTTTTTTTGCCCATCACTTCAAACTAACGTAATCGGTTGCGCAAATGTTGCCATATTGAGGTGCTCAAACAAACGCAATCAATTCATTTCTAGGGAAGTTGTCTCTGCATATTTAAAAATTATATCATTTTGGCATATGAATAAATGGCAAACTATATGGTGAGTCTCCCAAACCTTAAAGTGCTGAAGCGCATGCTCCTCTATGTACCGTCCGCACGCCACATGTGAACAGCTGAGGCATGCCCACACGGACTCTGTGGTGTTGCAGTCCACACAGTGCCATTTCTGCGGGTTCAGGATGGAGTGGTCCTGAGCGAGCCTTAAGCGACCCACATGCTTACACCTATCCATCACAGGGAGTCCCTGCCCTTCTCACATCACCATGGTGATGGCAGACAGCGATGAATCCAGCTCCTTCCAAGGCATGGTGGATAATCTGCATTAAAAAGGATCAGTGTGGTCATGATTTTGTGATCTTTGTATTTTTAGTGTTTTCTTACTGAATGGTATTGACCTTGGTTGCATTGTCAGTGTTCATGAAGAACAAAAGAACAGAATCAACACAAATTTTATTGTTTGCATTTTCTGTATTGTTGTGTGAAACACCAATTCTGTATCAAATCCAGAGAACAGCAGGACGTATAGTGATAGTTTTCCCTCCAAACCCACAGAGTGATAAAACTAAAAAAAAAAAGGATATGATGTCTCCAATATGATGTTCATATTGACACATGCACGCACGCACACAAACTACAGTTCATCTATTCACTAAAATGTTCCTCACAATCTTAAAACTATTTTGATTTAAAGGTTTGCATGAACGTTTTTGTAGAAAAATATGCAAATATTTATTATATATAATATTTATAATACATATTTTTTTACTACAAAACAACAAATGGATGACTTGGCCTAATAGTAAGAATAATGACAGCTACCATTACAAATCTCAGGGTGATACTTCGAAAAGTTAGCTGATAAAAAGCCAAGAGTACATCTCTGAAAATTCAAGGCTTCCATTGTCCTTTTAAAAAGAACATGATACTACCAGTTCCAAGTAAAAAACATGCCATTAAGATTCTACTTTGAAATATGTCATTATCTTACAGCTCACTCTACATACATGTATCACGGTATTTGTACACAAACCACAGCATTTTCTTCTCCATAAACATGTTAGTAAAATGCCCAACAAATTCTAAAACAGAAACATGCTTCTGTATCAGCTACTTACTAGCCTAGCATATAAACAACCCGGCTTCAGCAAGCGTGTGTCCCTTTATTTAGCTCCAGAGACGGCTGGTTACCTGTGTCGAAATAATGTCCATGTTCCTTTGGGGCCCACGTGTGTTCAACAAAAACAAACCAATCGCCATTGAAATAATTTACTTTGTTGACATTAACGTTACAAGGATTTAGGACGTTTACAATAGCTACGTGGAACCTTGCTTGTATAAATGTCTTCATAGAAACAACCAGCGCTTGTCCGTATCACTCAAGATTTCTCAATAAATCAGATCTCGAGTTGCAGTGAGGGAGTGCTGATTTCATTTAACCAAGTTAAAGAAAATCAGTTTGACTTTGAAGGTGTTTAGGCGCGCTAGTTATGAATGCTCCATGCTTGACTTGCCCTTACCTACCCAGTTTCAAAAAGCTAAACTGGTTAGCAACTCGGCTCATATCCGACAACTAGTTTAGTGTCTTCAATCAGCCTGGTACAGAGGAATGTTAACCAGCACACGGGGTGCTAGTGTGCTAATGCTAAAAAACATAGGACCAGAGTGAGTACAAGGTGTTGGGCAACTGGAATGTACTGATTAGGTTTTATTCCCACCACTGATGTGAACGCGATGTGTTCGGAGGTGTTTTAAAACGGCGTTTTTCCACTAACCTGAATTTTCTTCAAGCGCTGATTACTTGTGGGGTACAACAGCGAGCGCCATCTTGTCTGTACACTTGTCGCGTGGAGCGTCCCTCCGTGACGTCACACCGGAGAGGACACACACACACGAGTTGCCGCTGAGTAGAGACCCCTCTAAACATTTTCATATTTACTGCGGTTGCCGATTAAAATGAGGAACGTCCCGTAAAAGTTTAAACACAGCTGTAAAGGCATTTTATGTGTGTGTGACTGCTGTTTACGTGTCACCCTGAGAGAAACCGCAAGAGTTGCGCAATATACCTCATACAATCCTTATTATGTCGTACTAGAAAAAGTAAGTTAGTCTGATCTCATACGTACTTGTTTGTTAGTGGACTCTCTCGCAGAGTTGAATAAAATAAACAGTATCAAATACATAATTGAGAGGTATTGCTGATCACTAAAATATTATATTTTATTTAAGCTGTTTATATTTTAATTAAAAATTTACATTTTATAGAATACGTGAATAAAAAAAAACGAGGACAATGAGACAGAACCTAGTGTACCGATAAAAAAACATTAAAAATACAGATATTCTTCATTACACAGAAAGAAAATCTTTCGGTGGGATTTTAGTTAACAAACAGAGGACGGACGGCGCACAAGGTTCATTCGAATTCAAACTGATCTCAGACCAGCATTCACGAGTGTAGCCGCTGGAAATGACGTAATTTCCGATTCGGTGATGGCGGTGGATTTGACTCCTCGATTTAGGAGACTGAACAGTCAAACATGTTTTAGTGAAAATAAACAGCTGTCAGGTACAATCAAACGTTTTATTTAACTAATTAATGTGTATGTATATTTAGATTCTCAAATTGCCTGATTAGTTTCGTTAGTTTGATAGCAAGTTAGACCGTAAAATTCTGAAGGTCTTTATCTCGTTTATCGACTATGGAAAATATTTTTAGCTTTATATACAATGTTTTGATTTTACTTCAGTATCTATATTTACATCGATATTTATGTTTATTTAAGTATGTATAGCATAATCATGGCTGTTATGATGCATTACCATGGTACTTCGACATTCCTTTAGTATTGAATAATGACCAGTTTTATAAAACATGGTATTTATATTGTGCTTTAAAGATGACGATGATACATGTCTACATTATGTTAAATGAATTTCCGTGTTTAATTGCCAATATTAAACCAACGCAGGTGTCTCGGGGCCTTTCAAGGCCACTCAGCTGTGGCAGAACATCATTGAGGCTTTGCAGACACAGGTGGAGCGCAGACCCCGCAGACAGCACCTGCGCATCCACCACGACTGCTTCACCGGCTCTGATGCTGTAGACGTGGTTCTGAGCCACCTCATGCAGAACATCTACTTCTGTTCCAGTGAGGTGTCCCGTCTCAAAGCTGCCAAACTCTGCCAGGCCTTGATGGATTCTAGAGTGTTTGAACCTGTCGGGATGAAGCTGTTTAGGAAAGAAAAGGAAATGACATTTGAGGATTCCAGCTGCAGCCTCTATCGCTTCTTGGATAGCGGTGATCCATATAGGAAAAGATATAATGAGAATCAGACCCCTGATCAACACACTGGAAAGAAGACCACTTCAAAGTAATCCCATTTTGTTTTATTTTAAAGAGGCAAAGACCGGGTAAAGCTTTGCTGAGTGAATGTTGAATGATGTTTATTTTATAGGTTTGGAGAAAAGCAGACCATATCCAACCCCTTTGTTCTTGGATCATCAGACAGAAGGGTGGAGAGACTACTGAAAAATATAAACCTACACCCATCTGTTCCCTCTGATCTAAATCGTGCTGCGTTTTCAAATGGTTTCCTGTCAAAAAAAGGTGAAACAATGTGTGATGTTTAGTGGAATGCACTGCCTTTCATTTACATCTAAAGGAATAGTTCTTCAAAATGGGAAATTCTGTTACTCACTCATTCCAAATTCGAATATATATTCATACATATTCGCACCTCTTGTGTTTTTCTTAGTGGTTCGAGAGGTTTGGAAACAGCAGGCATTACATCAGCTGCTACAGGTGGTTGAGATCCCCATGCTGGATTGTATTCTGACCTCCCCTGCCAAACCTGAGGCTTTGTGGTCATCGCTGCGTAACCACAGTGACCTGGTTATCTCCAACACCTGTGTGGATCGTGAAGTGTCAAAGAGTCTGAACCTGCCTGAGTCAGTGTGCAATACTCAATACTGCCACATGAACACACACTTGCCTCTTAAAGAATTGTACCTAAGAAATAAGATTCAGTTTTTCATAGCAAAAACATTAAACGTTTTTATTTAAAGCCATATTTTATTGGTTGAATTTATTTGATGACATCATTTTACTTCAAAATGTAAATAAATGTTAATAGTAAGCCTCTATATATACTCAGTAACTAGGTGAACTGATATTTTATCTCATAGCTGCCATAGCATCATGAATATTAGCACAGCTGGATTGACCAATCAACATCCAGGACTGCAACTAGCCTTTTTGTAACTGTGCATAATGCGAACATCCACCCTGTGTGTGTCATTTTTCTATAAAGATTGGACTCTTGGCTGATTGCAGCAGTGGATTGTCTTGAGCTGTTCCCAGATCAGTTAATCGTGGTTGTCAGCGAGCAGCTCTTCCAACAGAACACAGCAGCAGAGGAGGATAAGTTAGGGGCACACAAGAAACTGCTGTTTGACACTATCGCCAAGTATTACAATAGCCCAGATAGACCGCCACTAGTGTCTGGACGCTACACTGACATCCAGGCTGGGATCCTGCATCTCATAGGTCATTTTAGAGTTTGTTTGTAGACTCTGATTCTCTGACTTTTTTGTTAAAATCTTCGTTTTTTATAATCTTGTTTTGTGTGTCTGCTTTAAGGTTGTGGGAGAAGTGAAGATTCCTTAAGAGCATCTCAACTGTTTTTGCACCTGGTGGAGCCCACAAGCAGGGACGAGTTACGCAGACTTTTGGGTTTTATGGCAGCTGCTGCAGACAATGAAGCTTTCAGACTGCACAAGCAGGTATAAACATCTGCAGTAGTAAAGAGTTGTATTTACACAACATGTGCTTAAGTTGAGCCATGTATATTAATTTATAATGAGAAACAAATACACAGACTTCTTTCATTTGTGTTGAAACAGATTGAGAACCGAGCTTTGGTAAGCAGGATGTTTGCAAAAGCTGTGATCCAGAATAAAGAGATGACCCGTGTTCAGTGTGAGCAGCTATTGCTGTTCTTCATGGATCATTACAAACAACTCTTTAAGGTACCGCTCTTTAAACTAACACATGGCTGTATGTGAAATCACACACATGGGCCTCAAAAATATTTGAATGTTTTGGTCAAAAAATGGCATGTCGTTTTCTCTTTAATTCATGTAGACACCATCATCATTGATCAAGGCTGTAACAGACACTCTACAATCTCTGCAGCAAGGGAGGGATCTAGATAATGTAGCACGTAAGTTCAGTGCTGAACAGTCTCTTTTAAGTTTTGTTCATTGTTGTGCTGGCAAACACATGTCAGTCATCTAGGATTTATGGTGCCTTCACATGGGTTATGGGTAGAAGGGATATGGCTACGGCCGGAAAGGATGCAAAATCTCACCATAAAATTACGATAAAGTACATTAGCTAACACCTACCCTAAACCTAACCTTACAATAAAAAAAAAAATAGTAATTAACTGATTTCAGCATGACAAAAATTATGCGGTATTGAAGTGTTCATGCCCAGTGGAGGTAGCTGTATCCCTTCTAGCCATAACACTTCACGTGCTCTCGGAATTTCGATAATTCCCACTTCACCCCGAAGTAATTTATGGAACGGTGCTTTTTTAAGTTTATCAGATACTTGTAATGTTTTTATGCTGCTAAATCATGAGTAACATTAATGTTCTAATGTTACTAAATACGTTTAATATCACTAAAACAAGACGTTACTTCCGGATTGAAGTGGTAATTATAGAGAGCACGAATTATTTCCGAGAGCATGTGAAGGCAACCTGGCATCCAGTGCAATGAAGCAGCAACTAGTGTGGTGACATTTAAATATTTTTTGGCCTTGCAGTGTTCACATTCTGCCAGCTGGTGTCACTCCGGCAGTATGAGGATAACAGAGATAAGGACACTCTTGCCAGTTTGAAGCAGTTAATGCACCATATCAGTCAGAGTGATAGCCTGTCTGTCAAACAGAAGAGACGCCTGGCCAAGCAGTTTCAGAAGCATCACCCGGGAGTCTTTCTCGAGCACTTTTTCTCGTCATTTTAGAAAGCAGCAAACACTGGATAGACGGTTTGATAGTTAGACTATAGTAAACTGTGTTTGAGGTTTTATTCATCCAGGTTAAAGAAAAATGTCAAGTATTGACAGAGTAATTTGTTTTTTCTTAGTTTAGGGCATTTAAGTGACATTATTACTTGTAGACTAGTAGGAGTAAATCCTACATAATGTAGCAATCCAAAGATTAGATCTTAATTTTTTAACTACTGTAGTTGAAGTAGCGCATTGAACAAAATCACATTTCACTTTATGTAGGTAATTTCTTTAAGCTAGTTTGAAGAAGTTTAGGTATTCATACTATTAAGAAACTACCAATCACTGCTGTACACTACAAGCAATTCATTGGTAAATATGCTATTTACAAAAAAACGTGCTCAGGTTTCTAAAGGCTGTTGGGGATAGTTTTATTTGCACTTGAAATAGAGTAAAAGTTAACCTATGCCTCAAAGGTATAGATTCATTTTATTTCTTGGAACAACTCTCACTTATTTACTTATTATTTACGTTTTTAATTCAATGACTGTGCGGTTTTAATGAATATTGACCTCATATTACAGTATTTTGTAAGTGTAATATATGATCTTTAAATGGATTTATAAAGGGATGTAGTGAAATAGATGATAGCTGACTGGAATTTTCAAATGTCAAAATGATTTTAAGTGCTAAAATAGTAGGAAAATAGTTTATGAATGGACTGGATTTGCTGTGGTGATGCCTATCAATGATATTTATTTGGTATTTGAGTAAAAAAATGAATGAACTTGCTTTACTGGTACAGTGGACTAATTATGTATGTTAATGAAAGTAATTGCCATGGATTTTGATGCACTTTAATTTTGCGACATTTAAAACTCATTAAAATCTGTGAATGACTTTGAAAAGCCTGTATTGCGTCTGTTACTGTATGTGATATACAACATAAAACATAAGTAAATGTTTTTTTTTTGCATTGTTTTTCCTTAACCTTAATCTGTAAAAGTAAATGCGGTTTGTACATTCATATTTAAACTAGATTTGTTGGCTTTTATTTTAAAAACAAGGTCTTTTATCTTATTTGATATGTTGAATGTTTCGTACGTGTCCGGCTTCACACAGCGGAATCTCAGGTGTTCTGATGAACTGTCATGGAGGCTTTTAGCCGCCACCGCTACTGACGGTTATTTTACTGTCTTAGTGCTGATTTTATTCACTCGATCGTCCTGTCATCTCCTCTGGTGTAAAGGTAAGAATAAATCCTCCCTGTTAATCATTTTGATAACTCACCCTAAAGTTTTATTCTGTGTTTAATCATCAGTTGTCTGGAGTGACGCTTTACTCCAATAGCATTAGCTTGTTAGCCGAACTGCTGTCGTGTTTTATAATGTGATTGAGAATGTATTACTATGACGTTACTTTTACTTTTTGAAACTGCAATAATGATAATAGTTTGAGGTTTTATACCTTCGATGAACAATAATAGTATTTACATTCATAACGTTAGTTGTTAAACGTTAACTTACCATGGTTGTGTCTCAGAAACTAGTGATCTGCCTGTCTTGACAGCATCGGTTAGAAATCGTGGATTAAAAATACATTTTTGATGTGTTCTTGTTATTTGGCGCAATTGTTGTCGTTGAGAAGCGTTGGAGGTAAAACGATGATATATTGCTATTTTAAACGGCAGATGATTCGAAGTTTATTTGGTCTGTAATTAATAAATCATGATGGTCTGTTTATTCGATGTCAACGGATTGGATCACACCCGTCACACCTCTTATGTGCTCATTCATTGAATTGTTCCTACTGATTGTTCTTTCTTTCAACGTCACACTATTGCTTTATGACGCAAACTGTCACTCTGAAATCTATTTAATACTTACAAGTACGTGAAGTAATGAATGAAGCTGGACGTCAACATTATTATTTAAAAAAAATACATTGTTACTAATAATAATGATAACAATAAATAACGCCTATACGTTTGTCTAGTCCTGTCTGTTTAGTGCTTTATTTTTAATCACGTTAACTAATGATTAATGGTTTACAATACATTACTAGTTTATCTGACTAATACTGTTGGCTTCTATTGCTCAATATTACATTTGGTTTTGGTTTTGATTTCATAACATCATAAGTGTTTGTTATGATGTAGATTCAGCCACTACACCCTGCTTCTGACAGAAAAGATGATGATTTCTGATCTCTGCACCTGCAAACTCTTTGAGAGGTTGTCAGCATGAATTCATGGTTTATTTTGAGCAAACAACACTCGGTCCCTGATGTAAATTCCCAGTGACACATTTTCAGATACTCTTCCTCATATTTGAGTTTTCTTTTTTGCGTTGTCATGGCAGTCCTTATGTTTCTATAAGCACCTTGGTTGATACCTTTTGGTGTCAAAATGTAATATTGACTATATTGCTGTTGTAAAGCCTGTTAAGAACAGATCAATGCAGATTTATGAACAAACAAAAGTTTATTAGAACGCCATTTGTCTTATTGGTTTGATTTTTCAATCTTGGGATATAGCAAGCCATGTACAGAACAAAGTGAGAGACGGCAACGACCTAGAAATGACAAATTCAAGATTTCATTTTCAATGAATACAGAAACAACCCACAACATCTACATAACAGCACATGTTTTCAGAAACATAAAAGTGACAGATAAGCTTGTGAAGTGATGATGATGTAACTGAGGTGTTGTTTCTTCCTGTTGTAGGTTGACAGTCAGTGGAATCATGGAGTCCATGCTCAATAAACTAAAGAGCACCGTCACCAAGGTGACAGCTGACATGACCAGCGCCGTCATGGGTAACCCCGTCACACGGGAGTTTGAGGTGGGCCGACATATTGCCAGTGGGGGTCCTGGAATGAGCTGGAGGATCTACAATGGCACTAAAAAGTCCACTAAACAGGTGAACTATAGAACTTCTAGTAGAAATAGAACACAACACAACTCCGTTACTCATAATATGACACGTAACAATTAAAGATGCTGCACGGTTCCGAATTCCGATTCTACATTTCTTTTAATTCTCACAGGAAGTGGCAGTCTTTGTGTTCGATAAGAAGATCATTGATCGCTATCAGAAGTTTGAAAAGGATCAGATCGTTGATTCACTAAAGAAAGGAGTCCAGCAGCTGACCCGGTTGAGGCATCCGCGCCTACTCACGGTTCAGCATCCGCTAGAGGAGTCCAGGTCATCACCGTTCATACTCAATTAAATATTACACATTCATGTTTTATTAGTGGTTCAAATTGAATCATTTCCTGTGTCCAAGCTTTTGTCAGACTTTTGAGTTTCTTTGATTTTTCATCTCTAGAGACTGTCTAGCATTCTGCACAGAGCCTGTGTTCGCCAGTCTAGCTAATGTGCTCGGCCAGTGGGACAACCTCCCCAGTCCTGTTCCCACAGACATCAAAGAATACAAGCTCTATGATGTAGAGACCAAATACGGCTTACTGCAGGTGAGACCGTAGTGCATTAATGATGAAAAAAGTAAATTTATGTTGTGCGTGAATTAAATACAAACTATTTAGCATCATTAAAGGAATGTTATTGGTTCTATACACGCCATGCATGTAGTTTAGACTGTAAGTGAAGGTGATTGAAATAGTAACGGGATGGTCATGTGATCACGTTTGCCCTTATGAGACAACGCACTATATGTAAAATGTCAAATAAAAGGCTTTTATTAATGAATTATCCATTCTCTTTCTCCAGATCTCGGAGGGTTTGTCATTTCTTCACAGTGGGGTGAAAATGGTTCATGGTAACCTGTGTGCAGAAAACGTCATCTTGAATAAAAGTGGAGCTTGGAAGATCATGGGCTTTGACTTCAGTATTTCCTCTAGTAATCCCTGTGATGCAGAGGTTCGAAACTGGAATTAAAGGGGCAGTTGACCCAAAAATAAGAATTCTGTCATCATTTACTAAATCCAAATCTGTATACATTTCTTTGTTCTGATGAACACAGAGAAACTTACTTGGAAGAATGCTTGTAAACAGTTTTTGACTATTATTGACTACCATAGTAGAAAAAATGACAATGGTAGTCAAAAGTGCCCCAGAACGGTTTGCTTTCCATCATTCTTCAAAATATCTTCTTTTGTGTTCAACAGAACAAAGAAATTAACAAAGTCATTTTTTCTTCTATGGTAGCCAATGGTGACCAAGAACTGCTTGGTTACAAGCATTCTTCCAAATATCTTTCTCTGTGTTCATTAGAACAAATAATGTTTTACCGATTTGGAACAACTTGAGAGTGAGTAAATGATGACAGAATTTTCATTTTGGGGTGAACTGTTCCTTTAATGAAGCAAAGAACACTTACAAAATACAAACAAGTCAACATTGCAACCTACAAAACTAATGAGAGCTAATACATTTTTTTAACACTGTTGAAGTACTGTTTTTTTGTAATTGTTTTTCCTGTTTAGCCAAAGTATGTGTGTAAAGAGTGGGACCCCAATCTACCGCCCCTCTGCCTGCCTAACCCAGAGTATGTCGCCCCAGAATACATTCTGTCCGTCAGCTGTGATGCGGTCTCTGACATGTACTCGCTGGGTGTGTTGATCCACGCTGTGTTTAACGAAGGCAAACCCGTCTTTAAAGTCAACAAGCAGGACATATATAAGAGCTTTAGTCGACAACTCGACCAGGTGAGATGATAACATGTGATGTACGTTACATGGGCAATGTTTGTGTCTCTTCTAGTTGTCGGGTTTAGCTGGGCCGACAGCTTTGCTAAGGCATGACTCAATTTTGACATCATTTATGTACCTTCATGTTTTTCCAAACCTGTATGTGACTCTTTCTTCTGTGGAACACAAAAGAAGATATTTTGAGAAATGTCTCAGTGGTTTTGTCCCCATGCATTGAAGACCATGGGGCCAATGTTGTTGGGCCAGCATTTTTCAAAATATCTTCTTTTGTGTTCTGCAGAAGAAAGAAAGTCATACAAGTTTGCAATGACACGAGGGTGAGTAAATGATGAAAGAGCATCTTTCGTTTCATTGTGTTATGTAGTTGAGTCATCTGAGCCCTGGAGTGTTAAATCAGATCCCAGAAGAGGTCAGAGAACATGTGAAGATGTTGCTCAGTGTCACACCTAACGTGCGTCCAGATGCAGACCAGATGACAAAGGTCAGATCTCTCACATTTTCTTCTGTTCTGCACTTTTTACACTTTTGCTTAAAATATGTTTTTTATTAAAGTATTCACATTGATCAATTAAAAATGAGTAAATGTGACAAAAGCATTCTCAATATTAATTACTAAGCATTATTTGTAGACTCGATATTTTTGTATATAAATGCCTAATTTAATTAATTTTTACTATGCTGAAATAAACATGTTGTGTTCATAATGATGACCATGTCTCTGAGATGAAATAGATGTGTGTGTTCAGATTCCCTTCTTTGATGATGTCGGAGCGATGACACTGCAGTACTTCGACTCGCTTTTCCAGCGGGACAACTTGCAGAAATCTCAGTTCTACAAAGGCCTCCCCAAAGTTTTGCCCAAGCTCCCTAAGGCAAGAACACACAGACATTTAGGACGAAAATGCAACCGAGCTGCAGGCAGGGCTGGACTGGGAAGAAAAATCGGCCCTGGCATTTTTTGGCCCACATCGACCTTCCACCATTTCTGTCGACCCCTGGGGTGCAGGGTTAAGTCTGTCGATGGGGGGGGGGCATGCATACGTGTCTATTGCTTCCGTGTAGCGTGGATTCGCATTTATAATACGTCAGTCTGAGCAGCCAAAGCGTCCGTTCCGGCCCCAAACGATAGCGGCCCACCGGGAAAACGCCAGATGGCCAGACCGCCCCTGGCTGCAGGAACGTTCAACTGAACACTCATTCACATGCTAGATAAGAAAGCATCTCTAAAACTTAACATTAACATTTGTTGTGGTGACTTTTGTACTTTTCATCATCAGAGAACGTTAAAATCTAGTTGTTTAATTTTTTCACAACCATATGGCTTTGGTTATATCATCAGGAAGAAAAGTAAAGTCATTTTATAGGTTTTTGAGAACGACATGACGTTTTTTTCCAAAATGTGCATTGAGTTGTGCACAATATGCCCAGTAACATTAGCCAGGTTTCCATTACCCTTCAAAATGTGCAAATGGAAACACAGTCATTCCGCGATGTTGTTTTAATCAACATTTAGTAAACATCTCTTAAATTTTGCGCAAATCTGTAATGGAAACCTGGCTATTGATTACTTATTTATTATTTCTTAAGTTAATGTTTGTGATGTACATGCAGTAAATATGGATCTGTGAGTCCTGTGATATTTAATGTCTATGTGTTCGTGTGTTTATTTGTAAGAGTAGTGTGTTTGTGAATATAAGCTTGAAGCTGTTTTTCTTCTCACCTCAGCGAGTGGTCATCTATCGTATTCTCCCGGCTCTCATGTCGGAGTTTGTGAATCCAGATATGGTTCCATTTGTACTCCCAAACGTATTACTCATTGCTGAGGAGTGCACTAAAGAGGAATACGTCCGTCTTGTTCTCCCAGACCTCACCCCGGTGTTCAAACAGCAGGAGCCTGTACAGGTACACATGTGGTGGAGTTTTATTCTCTAGGCTCTTTAATGGTGAACTTTCTAGGAAATGTACTAACCTGACCAATAACCACTCAACCTTCAAATGCCTGTCTACCTTTTTACTACTACTTCTCTCATGCTGTCAGGCCAGCAATATGGTGAGTGACTTAAAATGTTTGATTTGTCCTTGTGGTAGTTGTCAATACACTGATCCACTTGTGTTGTTTGATTCCCTTACTCTCTCATTCATCCATCCATCCATCCATCCATCCATCAATCTATCCATTCGCTTGAGTCATCATTTAGACCAAACAGTGCTGCTACTTACAATGTATAACAGAGCTAAAGGTCTAGTGAAAGTGTTCGTTTTCAACAAAATTAACAAACAAAGCATGGCATGCCATTTTAATTTATTCGTATACATTAATACATACCACTACATAGTAATAATATACATATATTTCAGTTAGTTTCGAGAAGAAAACAGAAACTTCCATGAGCATTTTTGAGAGATGGCACAACACAATCTGACGGGAATTCGTAACTGTTTTACGAGGTGGCCGTTTGTTTGAATTCGTACGATCGCATTTGTACGTTTTAATACGATTTGCTTTCGTGCCAGTGATGTTAAGTTTAGGTGTGGGTTTAGGGGAGGGGCTTAATTACAGCTTTTTTGTAATAATCGTAAGTTTTTTTACGATTTCCATCGTACAAATTCATATGAATTAGCCACCTTGTAAAATAGTTGCGAATTCCCGTGAGATCTGGTTGGAAAGAGGCTGTTCAAAGAATATGGATGTTCATAATCAGATTAATAGTTGGTAAATTTAATTTAATTCTGCGTCATTGTTTTTGCTTCAAAAGTGTAAATTTTGGACACATATTAAAACATCTTAAAGGAATAGTTCACCCAAAAATGGAATTCTCTCATAATTTACTCATGACTTCCTTTCTTTATGACTTCCTTTCTCAGCTGCAATGCCATGGTTTTATGTCCTTATACTCAACATAAAGGGGTTAATAGATGTCTTCTGAAGAAAAATGTTTGGAACTACTAATAGTCTCTATTCATATTTTAATACTATTAATATTTCAAGCTTATTTAGCCACAAATTAAAGTAAAAACAAGTGCTAAATTTTTATGTCGACCCACTGATAGCTTCTTAGTGGTTGTTGCATGTCTTGTGACTAGTGGTGATTCATTTATTAGACACCACCTTTATTTTAAAGAGTTAAAAGGAAAATTAGAGTTTGCGTTGTTGTAAGTCATCAGTATCGGCCACATTAATCTTTGACTTAGTGATTATTATTATTAACGGCTCTGAAATTCCAGTTGGGTGCATTCTAAAAGTAAAATATATCCACTAATTATATGCACTTTTTTTCTCTCCTATCCAGATCCTGTTGATATTCCTACAAAAGATGGACCTACTCTTGACCAAAACGCCTCCTGAGGACATCAAGAACAGTGTGCTGCCTATGGTGTACAGAGCAGTAGAGGCACCGTCTAAACAAATACAGGTGACCACTTGAAATGGTCTTGAAATGGCCATTTTAATAGATGGTCAAAATACTGTTTATTGCAGTATATCAAACATTTTGGAAATGTTTTGTTTTTTTCTAAATAGGAACTCTGTCTTAATATCATTCCCACGTTTGCCAACCTGATCGAGTATCCCTCTATGAAGAACGCACTTATCCCTCGTATCAAATCTACCTGTTTACAGACATCCTCACTAGCGGTTTGTGTCGTTGCTCTCTTCTATTATGTATGTACTGCATGGATTGTGAAGATTTTTTTTTTTTTCATTTTGTCCTGTGGTTTTGTTTTTTTCCAGGTGAGGGTGAACTCTTTGGTGTGCCTAGGCAAGATTCTGGAATACCTTGACAAATGGTACGTCATTGATGAAATTCTACCATTCCTGCAACAAATTCCATCCAGGGAACCAGCTGTGCTTATGGGAGTTCTGGGTAATTTATTTTTCACATTTTTATTATTTAATATTTAATCATTTTTGATATAAATTTGTATAAATAAATCCTGTAATTACTCATGATAATATACGATTTGCAACATCTCATTGATTGTGTAGTATATTTCAGTCCGTATGTATGCATTTAACTCTTTGATTTTTTTAATATCATTATACTGTAAATTAAAGTCAATTAAATTTAGTTAGCGAAACAATTCTAACTATTATGACAGTCTATTATGCTTTTATGCACGGGAGTGATTATTTGACTAGAAATTAAAGCGTTCATTAATCTTGTAAAATCTTTTATTGGTTTTCTTCAGGCATCTACAAGTGCACTTTCACTCATAAGAAACTAGGCATCCCAAAGGAGCACCTGGCTGCGAAGAGTTTACCTCATTTGGTGTCAATCAGTATTGATAACAACCTTAACCTGAACCAGGTGAACACACACACAAACTGTCACACTTAAAGGGACAGTTCACCCAAAAATTTAATTGAAAAGTCATCATTTACTCACCCTCAAGTTGTTCCAAACCTGTGTAAATTTCTTTGTTCTGCTGAACACAAAGAAAGATATTTGGAAGACTGTTTGTAACCAAACAGATCTGGGGCACTATAGACTTCCATTGTAGGGAAAAACCTACTATGGTGGTTAATAGTGCCCCAGAACGGTTTAGTTTCCCACATTCTTCAAAATATCCTTTTTTGTGTTCAACAGAACAATGACATTTCGCAGGTTTGGAACAACTTGAGGGTGAGTAAATGGTGCCCGAATTATCAATTTTAGGTGAACTGCCCCTTTAAGATCACACACTCGGTATTCACCTTTTGAATCTTGTGCATACAACATTAATTCAGTGTCACTTCAGTTTTGTAAGTTGAGTGTGTACAGGTAACACATGCAATTGTAAACAGTTATTTTTGTCTCTGGTGTGTTTCAGTTCAGTTCTTTCATGTCTGTGATCAAGGACATGTTGAGTCGCATGGAGGCGGAGCATAAGACCAAACTAGAGCAGCTGCATGTCATGCAGGAGCAGCACAGGTGCCACTTTAGTTTCTTTTTCTCATCATCCTCCCTTATTGTCAACTTAATTCTTCATAAAATGCCATTAGGAATCTTGACAAAAATTTAATAGAGCAGTGTAAGCCAGTGTGACAGAATAAAAAGTCAACCACAACCGATTTTTCTGTTGTAAATAAGGGGGCGTGGCTGAATCACATTAGACTGAGTCTGACATGGCTAACAATAAATAAACTGTTCAGGATGACCCACCAATGAATCCTGAGCAGGGGGGGCTTATTACTATAAGAGGAGTGACATCTATGGTGTGGGTGTGGTTTGAATTTCTGATTGTAGATTACGTTTTAATGCTCTGATAAAATTTAGCTGGCTATTCTGAAAAAGTAAAGTACAATAGTAAAGAAAAAATCCTTTCAGTTTTTGGGTGAACTACTTTATATGGGTGGTCTTTGGTGTATTGGACTGATTTCCCAGCTATGCTAAAAGCAAGCCAGCAGATTTTTTTTACAAAAAAAAATTCAACTTCTAATATTGACCTTATCAATAAAATAAATGGACGATATCTCAGAAATATATGGATGTAACTACCTGCATTCACAACTAACCAACCTGTTGATGGCACTGTTCATTTGGTGGCGTTTTGATGACATCACAACAGCCCGCAGGAAGCTTTTATACAATTATAGGTTTGACATAAGCAGTTTTTGGTCAGAAACAATCCAAAGAAATTATAGTCGACTTGTAACAAGTATTGCATCCATCTCAGGAGTTTAAACATTAACCAGATGAACCAATCAGAGGAGACGAAGAGCACCCCCAGTCCAGCCACTCAAGTCAGAGATGTGAGTAACTACATCAACTGTAATACCCATACCAACCAGCAGTTTGTACATGTGCCCTGATGGTGTTACGAAACTAAAGTGACTGAAATTGGGTTTTCTGGTAGATTGATGAAATCTTCAGTGGTAGTTCAGGAAGTGCAGGTGTGAACTGTAAAGAGAACGGTTCCTCATCAGCTGCTTCTCAACCCTCAAGAGTAAGTTCATAACTACATAGTAATATCTTTGTATTCATATGATTTTTTGTTTTGTTTTAAGATTGTGCTGCTTTCTTTTACCTACTTGTTTATTCTACAATGGAACTTATGTGATGGAAGACTTATTTAGCCCACCTGGTTTTCCCCTTGGGTACAAACTGATGTTTGCCGTTTAATCCAGGTGTCTCTTACCCTGGAGGAAAAGCAACGTTTAGCTAAAGAACAGGAACAGGCGGCCAAACTGAGAAGCCAGCAGCCATTGGCTCCACAGAGTGTGAAACCAGCAACAACAACAACACCGGTAACACCTGCAGTAGATGCAAAAAATACCCATTTTTATTCCATAAAACTACCAGAATAACGTTTCTGGCCACATTTAATATTCACTTGTGAACTGAGAAATATTCTTTACGTTTAGGCAAAGGATCTCACCAGTAGTCTTCTGAACAGCATGACATCTCTAAACAACTTCTCGTTGAACTCTGGGCCCAGAGGCACCATCTCCTCTGCCTTCCCATCTGGACCCAGCATGGGTGGAATGGGCGCCATGGGCCCCGTCAGCAACGGCTTCAACACGCCCATGGGATTCCAGACAGGCGGCATGGGAATAGGCATGAGACCCACCACTCCAGCTCTCTACGGGGGCATGGCAACCACCACCAGCACTCCAAACTTCAGTGCCCTCACCCAGAACCAAAACCAGCCAGGCAAACCCACAAACATGTCCGCCTTAGACTCCCTCTTCACACAAAACAAACCCAAAGTAAGCATGAACCAAATGGCCCCCAAACCGGCCCCAGGAACCACTGCGCCTTCCCCATGGCTCAACCAGTTTGGTATGGGCCAACCTTCCCAGACTGCGCCCGTGCAAGTGGCCCCAATGGGAATGCAAGGTGGATTTGGGGCGCAGGCCAATCCTTTTTTCAACCCACAGAACTTCTCGCAGCCTGTGGCTGCTCCCGCAATGATGAAACAAAGTGCTCCAGTCAACAACGATCTCAAAGACCTCTTCGGATAGACCTTGTGACTTGTGTTGCCTTTTAAATGCGAAACAACATCAGCAGCGAAGTTGACAGTCAACACTTGGTGTGAAGGTGGAACGTTGTATACTACGTGAAAGACGTTGTTTAAAATGGTTTTCTGGTTTATTTCGTCTTTTTTAGCTCTTATCATTGCAAACAGTCTACTTATCTCAAAATAGCCGGACAAACCATCATGTTTCTTAAAGGGATAGTTCACCCAAAAATGACAAGTCTGTCATCATTTACTCACCCTCAGGTTGTTCCAAATCTGTACAAAGTTCTTTGTTGTGCTGAACACAAAGGAAGATATTTGGAAGAATGTCAGTATCCAACAGATCTCATCCCCCATTTACTGCCATGGTAGGGAAAATAAACACAATGGGAGTCAATGAGGGATGAGATCTGTTTAGTTACCGACATTCTTACAAATATCTTCCTTTGTGTTTAGCAGAACAAAGACATGTATACAGGTTTAGAACAATCTGAGGGCGAGTAAATGATGGCAGAATTTTCATTTTTCGGTGAACTATCCCTTTAAGAAGCGAGACGTTTGGGCTCTTCTGTCGATAGTTGCTTTAGTCAGTGGAAGATTTGTATTCACACGGTCGGTCATCTTAACCTTTAGAAAGAAAAATAAATCAAAGCTTAAAAGAGAAGGCCAATTTTAGATGGTAGCGTCAAACTCGAGCACTTTTGGTTTCATTTCGTTTTTGCTGGAGTGTCACGTTTACCCCTCGCCAGAATGAACCAACTTCCAAGCTGTTTTTGCTGAAAGTCTCTCAGTTTTTCTCCCAACTCTGAGCTAAAAGTGACAAGCGACAGATCTGTAATGTATTCTTTGTGTATATACCGTAACCGGTGATATTGTTTGAGTTTCATACTGATATATACTTTGATACACTGAGGAGAAGTCTCAAAATGAGGACACTGGCATATTGTAGTTGCACTAAATGTAATCGAGCTGGAAACTGTAGGGTTTGTCGTGTTGGGATGTTGTCAGTTCTTTCAAAAGAGTTTGTGCTTCATTAGCCAGTAATGGCGGATGTTGAACAGAATTCACGAGCTTCATTTATGAAACATGAGTGGAACAAATTCGTAAAACCATTCCTGGATGAAATAATGATTGTATATAATTTTTCTTAAAGCAAAAGCTGTTTTCATGACTTTTATGATGTTTTTGTAATTACAATGAAGTATACCACTTCAGATTCTCATTGCTATAATGTAACAATGGAAGTCATAATATCTGCATACAATACAATGATACTTGCAACTGAACCTATTGAACTGTTGCAAGTATCATTTTGCATTACAGTAATGTAAAAATAATTCTTAAACGGATAGTTCACCCAAAAATTATTTTTCTGCAGAACACAAAAGAAGATATTTTGAAGGCCGTTGGTTACCAAACAACATTGGCCCCTATTGACTTCCAATGTATGGACACAAAACCACCGTGACATCTCTCAATTTATCTCCTTTTGTGTTCCAGAAGAGTCATATACAGGTTTTGAACGACATGTGTATTGAATTGAAATATGCAGAAGTACAAATGGCTTTACAAGTACACAAAGTGGCTGTGCTCCTTTATCATAAAAAAGGCTTGATGTGTTTGTCTGCTTTCTACTGTTACTTCCTTCCCAGTGTTCCCAGTTATATATTCCGTAATGTTGTGTTTTATGGAAAGTTACTGATCAAACAGTGGCGCCACATTCAGTCTCTTGTTTTGTATGTTAGCGTTTGCACCTCTGAAGTTTTCTGTTGAGGAGATCAGTCTGGTGACCAATTGAATATATTCCATATCATGACCAAATGGATAGCTGCGACACGGCAGGTCTCCAAAATGCGGATTTCTACGACCACATGAATGATGTGTACAGTATATGAAGGTGAACTGCCACTTACCGTTTTTTAAAAACTGTTGTAAGCGAATCATTTTCATGAAGAGGATGTTTAATATCCAGATAGGTTTTATTTAAAGGGAACACTTTTCCTGGTCTTATGAATAAGAGGCCTTATGTTGAGAGTTGTGCAATAAGAGGTCTATGATGGAGATTGTAAAAAATGACTAACTGTATGAGTGTTGCACTACATGCAGTTATTGTAGGTTAAAATGATAATGTGGGATTGTTTTAATTTAAAAAATGTGAACTAGATTGTTGGTAAGATGGTGATTTTTGCAATCAAATAAATTTATTATTTCAAGGGTAACACTTGCCTTCATACATAACTTCTTTGTGTTAAAATTTTGTGTTGTAGTGTATCATATGACAGTTCTCAAACCTTTTCCTTGTAAGGCCCCATTTGTGTAGAATGCATCAGTTTTGCAGCCCCCAAATAAGACTTTCAAACACATATTCAGTTATACAATGCTGAAACATCAAATTTCTATATTTCATAAAATGCCACAAAATCCGTGGCCCTCTGGATCCATACCCAGTTTGAAAACACTGTTTACAGAAGTAGTACAAATTTGTATCCAATTATTTTACTAATACAATACATCCACCGCCATCACCATCAAATAAATGTCACAGTCTTTCAAAATGATTTTATTTATTTATAACAAATATATATACCCTGTTAAGCCTATTATTTTCCACATCATCATTTTTTATGAAACAAATAGTGGAAAAAAACTCCCCCATGGCTTATTGTGACCGCATAAATATTTCTGTGATATATATCACATATCTTGACATATAATTAATTACTTATAATTTGGAATTATTTATAAAATGCATTTTGAGTTAAACAAATCCACCATAAGGAATAGCAATTGGCACACTCAGTTATTTAGATAATGCACTTGAAAAAAGTTTATACTTTATACACAGCTATCAACAATCCAGCATAAAGGATCAGAGATATCTGTTTTATAATGCTGAAAAAACATAGTGCATCGGGGCAGTAGAGGTTGAGAATGGCTATAAGGCAGTTGTCTACCTGAGAAATGCACATAAAAATGTAAGTAAACAGTAATAATTAAGAACTGGCAGGTGAGGTCACTGCTCAATGCGACGTACAGATCTTCTGGTGTTAGTGGACAGATTTGTCTGGGTCATGTCTGCAGAAAAATGCAAATATGAAAATAACGGATCACTAAACACAAGCCATCAGATTTCTATAATAAATATAATTATTTTATGTCTACGCACCTGAGAAGTTAAGCTCATAGTTGAATCTGCCCGCCCTGAAGCTCATTTTGACGGTATCCAACTGGTACTGAGCCTCGATATCTTGACTAGATACACTGCAATGACCCCGAGAACCACCCTACACAAAGTCCATTAGATTTATGAAACACACTGGTTCGAGTTCAGCATGTGTTTTCCCATAAATTATAACAATCGATGTTATAAAAGGATTAGAAAAAGACAGAAATTTGTAATTCATTTCTATATATTTTCTCACATTTCTTACAGTATTCTTTTATTTTATCGACCACAGGAAAGATTGAATTTCTCGGAATGCTCTAAAGTATTATATAATCAATATTGTTCTAATTTTTAAGTTCTATTCAAATGTAGACATTGTAGTATTTTATTAAATTATATGAAAACAACGTGGAGAACATTTTGTGTTGTGCTGTGTGAAATTTAAATGTCTTTTTTAGGAAAATTAGCTTAATAGCTTATTAGCTAATTCAATTTAAAAAGCCATTAAGCTTAGTTAAGCTAATTCAATTGAAACTGCATTTCCTGAAATGCAAGCAAATGATTAAAACTTTTTTATAGGTATTATGCAAAATTGCATTCTGTATGTTTGATTACAATTTTAACATATTAGTATCTGCACATAGTCTTATGTTTTGTTATCAAAACGTAAAAAAAAAAAACATTTACTTTACTATAATTCTTCCAGTTGCCGTCCATGTCTTTGAACTGCCAGCAAGCTTGTGAGAATTGACTGTGATATAAAACAAATTATGGTAGAAGTGTAATGCATTTGCATTTAAATTTACAACACATTTTATAAATATTTGTAAAGAAACAATCATGGTCCATTCTATGATGATTTTATGATACTGGTAATACTGGAAATGTTCGTTTTTATTACTAGATTCATACCTGTTTGTTTGCTGGGCTTCACACGCTATTCTCCTCACGTGTCTTTTTGTACCATATTTCTTATTCACTTGATGCATTCCTGTAGATAAAAGTGACAGCTATAACACAATATTTTATACACATTTTCATTATTCCTGTAAAACCTAGCTAACCAACTAAATTACACTTACATAAAATTGGATTTGAAATAAAAAAAGCCTTTTTATTTTAAATAACTGTACCCCCTTACATTATAAAATGTTTTAAATGGTAATATATTGTATAATAATATATTCTAATAATTTTGGTAGATTTATTGTAAAAGGCCTCATCATGTGATTGTCTTCATGTTGGTAGTATCATCATTTTTATAATACAAAGCACTGTGTATAGTGGTACTGTATTTGTTTACAGTATAACAAAATCTTACCACTAAAATCAAGTGTATAAATTTGTCGGCCAGCAGTGAATGAAACCTGGGACTGAGGATTAAGCTGATACAATCTCTCCACTTCTGGACTATCCAGTGAACATCCCTGTGCACACAGTGTAGTCCATTAAACTGTGAGACTGAACATTTCAGCTGCTGCATTAGATGTGATAACACTTTGTTAGGTTGAAGACACACAAATGGAGACTCACTGGTTTCTGATACTCAGTCCAGATGCCTTCATCGCCCATAAACTCCCAGATGCATTCAGTAGATGAATTTGTTGGGGTCACAGAGAGAGAACTGCATGTGATACAACATGTGATACAAGATCATTCAAAGAATCACTGTCATGTGAATTTACATAATTTTGGTTTTAAGAAAAGATTTCAACAACTAACTTTAGGTTGACATCGTGAGTAGTCAAAAATATTGCAGTGCAACTTTTACATCTGCGGTCACATTAAATTTCTGCAAGAATGCATTTTACAAACTACCATCCATATATTATCCTAAACCGCTTATACAAATACTTTACAGAGAGAAACTCTAAAAAGGCTCAACATTATGGTGCTGTAAGCATTTATGATAGAAAATGTATGTATGGTTTTCAAACTATTAACAGAGAGATATTTTCAGCATGTTTCATGAATCTAGTCCATTGTCCCTGAGCTTATAAAAAATGCTTTTACTGTATAAATAATAAATGGGTTATTTTTAGTGAAATGAATAATGTTATGTTTTTCATACCTGCTGTTGACTGTTACTATTGAGTTGAATTTCGGCCGCCTTCTAACTTTTCTGTTCATGTGTGTGGACAGGTTGGTTTGAGTCATGGCTTAAGTTTTCAGAAAACAGAAATCGAAAAACTGCATTTATTTGTCAAGAAAACAAATGAACAAAGTTATTGTCAAGCAAGTCAAGAAAGACATTTTTTTCAGAGGTGATGCATTACCAGTGAAGTCCACGATGTAAGTCATGCGACCTGCAGTAAACTGGACCGAGCCGTTTGGGTTTTGGTTGTACTGGTGCTCTATATAATCGCTTGTAATTGAGGATTTGTTTCCACCTGACCCCTTTATGAATTTGATAGAGTAAGCGAAAGAAAAAGATCAAAATAGTTACTATGTTACCCTATCAGATTCAGGATAAAGAGAAAAGCCAGGTCAAAAAAATTCAAAAACATGAACAAAAAAACCCCTAATTGGGTAACACTTAAGGTCTCAATCGTAACATTATTTAATGAGCAAACATGAACTATCAAAGAGAGCATATTGTAATAACATATATCCTAATATAATTGTTTACTGGTTGCACGTGTTCATTGTGCATTAACTTAAAGTTGAAGGTTACGAGAAAAAATTTAAATATGTAGTGGAAATGTGGAAATGACCTAACAATTCTTGCTTTTTTAGTTTGTGTTAACTAATGTAATTAACTGACGTTAACAAATGCAACCTTATTGTAAAGTGTAAAAAGTCAAATAAAAACCAAGATCAAAAGTTGCATTAGTTTTGACACATCACTTCATGGCCTTGAGAAATGTAACAATGTTAAACATTTTTAAAATATATCTAGCTCTAAATACTGAAATGTAAACTAAAATAAATATAAAATACTCTGAATAAACTAAAAACTACAGTATCTCTAATACCAAAAAGGTTTTTCCAGCCCAGTCTGAATGAGAGATGAACTTTAAACCCCCTTCCCACAGCTATTTATTCAATGCACTGCCATAAACACACACCTGTACAAACTATTACTCTGTACACACTGTAAAGACACGAAACCTGTGTGACAATAATAGAAATGTGACAACATGACCTGACCCTTATGAAATTCCCTTGATTTGAGAACACAATGCAACAGTGTTGATTCTAGACTGAATGCATAGTGTGTTTTGAACAGAGTAAAATTTAATAGTTTGGATTTTCCAAAATTAGTCTTGGACTATTAAAATAATGAAAATAAAATAATATTTTGGACCAAATAAAACCTATAGTTAATGGGATATAACTGTCTGCATATTTGTACGTTTCAATTTCATGCTTCCTTATTTATTGTTTTTATTTTTATTTACTGTAATTTGTTGGACTTATTTGCTAAACACGGTATATGTTGGACCTTTTTACCTGTTATGAATATATTATATATAATAAGTTACATACACAAGTATTTGACCAACTACATGGTATTGTGTAATTTCTGGGCACATATACATGTTTTTACAAGTATTGAGCACTTATTTTTCACCACAGTTATAAATGCACTTGATAAAATACCTAAAAAGTATTGAGAAGTATTCATAGGAACATTAGTACATAGATGGGTTGATCTGAAATCATAGTCAATAAGAATAATTACATATAAGTAGGTTTATGATGATAATTTGATTATTTGAAGAAGAATTGATGATTTAATGACACAATCTGTACCTGTAACCAATGATTGTTCATATAAATGCACTTAATGTCACTTTATGAATGTTTAAAGCACATTTGAGCACAATGTAACAAAGTAAAATCCAGTGATGTTTTTAGAGGCCTAGAGTTTGAAGCCTGTTGTGTTCTCTCTAAAATCTGGGGATTTTCCACTGTTTACAAGTAACCATGATTACGCACGTACGCCACGCCGTCTCGTATGGAGACCATGGCTTGTTTGGTGGTCTCGTGTAGTAACCATTGTATGCAAATTATTTTAAAAATGATGTAATAACCAGCGTACCACCATTAGATACGTACCTTGTTACCTGGGACTTATTGGTGGCAGACAATTAACAATTGGTTAATAAAAATAAGAGATAACAGGAAAATACCTGATTGGTTTTAGAACCTGGGACTTATTGGTGGCAGACAATTAACAATTGGTTAATAAAAATAAGAGATAACAGGAAAATACCTGATTGGTTTTGGAGAGGACCACCTTTCAGAAGTTTTACTATAACTGTAGACTGAAAACACTTGGTTTTTAGATGACTTTGAACATCTCACTTTGTTTGGCTCGAGCAAATAAAGTTAACTCCTCAACATCCGGACCTTCTCTGAGAGATTTTTTGAACTACAAGACTGAAATTTTTCCACAACATTATGTGGAAGCAGGGTTATCCCCGCATTTTACCCGGGGTTATATAACCCTGTTCCAAAGCAGGGTTAGCCCCGCTTTTGCAGGGATAATCCAGCATTGTGGTGCAGATTGTGTGCAGTGTGAACAAAGCAGGGGTAAAATGATACAACCAAATGCTTAGCAACGGACAGCCAATAACAGCTGAACAGTGCTTACCTCACATCACAAGTTGTGCACAGTCACATGCTGTGTCTGAAACCGTTCCCTTATTCACTCCTGCACTATTCCCTATACAGTCCACTATATGGGAAAGATGTGTATCAAAATGAGTGAAAATGACACTGACGTGTATAGCCTGCGTCATTCGTCATAAACATACACAGGGCTTGACATTAACGCTTGTCCGGGACAAG